>NC_066585.1:138324776-138628348 GCF_024323335.1 Lathyrus oleraceus | reverse complement strand
AAAATGGCTAACGAACCTAAAGGGGCTTATAATAGAGCTCCCGTTTTCAATGGTGAAAATTATAGTTATTGGAAAGACTGTATGTGGGTGCACATAAATTCCATAGATAGAAAAATATGGAACGTTATTCTCAATGGTCCAATTCAAATAACCATGACCAATGAGAACAACGAATTGGTGCCTAAGCCCGAAGCACATTGGACCGATGATGATGAAAAGAAATACAATTATGATTGGAAAGCCAAAAATATCCTAATCTCCTCATTAGGTGTAGATGAATACTATCGTGTATCCCATTGTCCTACTGCTAAGGCCATGTGGGATTCACTATAAATTACCCATGAGGGGACGAACGATGTTAAGTTGGCTAGAATCAACACACTAACACAAGGGTTTGATCTCTTTTTCATGGAGCAAGGGGAAACCATTGCTGACATGCAAAAGAGATTTACTCATCTTATCAATCGATTACATTCCCTTGGTAGGCCTGTTTCCAATGATATTGCTACTAATAAGATCTTGAGATGTCTTAAAAGGGAATGGCAGCCGAAAGTGACCGCCATCAAAGAGGCAAATGATCTTACGACATTGGACTTGACAACATTGTTTGGTAAACTACAAGAGCACGAACAAGTTCTCTTGAGCCTGGTGGCGCATCCGCGAAAAACAACCGGCGGGACTCAAACAAAAACACACAGAGCCGCCACTGCGCGTTATTTATCCCAAGATAGGGAAAGGAAACGCTCAGAGAAACCTGGAAAGGAAATGGTCTCGCGACCAAAGAGAAAGGGTAAGGGAGTCGGTTACGCAAGGGGAAGGTATTAGCACCCCTCACGTCCGTCGTACTCGACGGGATCCACGTTCTAAGAAAAGAAAAGGTTGCTAAAACATCACACACACACACCGAAGACAACACAGGTGGGGTTAAGGGGAAGAGAGCTCGATAGGACGTCGCATCCTATGCCTACGTATCTCGTCTGGAACGAGAATCAGAGCTGCCGTAGTTTGGCTCACGCACGCCAAACAAGCAAATAAACACACCGGCAAACATGGAGCCTGAATGCCAATCACTGGACTTACATCAGCATCCGAACCAAAACACGCACAAAACGGCAAACGTGGAGCCCGACCGCCAATCACTGGACTTACGTCAGCATCCGAACCAAACATACACAAGAAGATAACAAGTAAACACACCTAAAAAGAAAAAAAATTGCCCGGAGAGACCTCGCACGGTCTCCTGCCTACATACCTCGTCTGGAACGAGGATCAGGGCGATGTAGTTCCCCCTCAAGGGAAAGAAACTCTAGCCAGAAACCAAGGGAAGACACACTACCAGGGAGCTGTACTCGAGCCTAGTGTTGTCATGCATCATTACCCTACGTTGAGGTTTCTACCTACTTGCACAACTGCAAGCTAATCCTATCCAGGAAGAAAGCAAGCATACAAGCATACAGAGCAAACAAATACTCACAAAGCACACACTATAACCAGTCAAGTGGGCTCAAACAATGGGTTTGACTGCCGAAGCAAGTCATCTGTACATGGGTATTGCTCGCTCTTAACCTTGCCATTGCGAGGCTAAGGTGAAGCAGATGAAAGGTGAGTGAAGATCAGACTTCACAGCTCTTATCCCTGACCAGGGAGAGCTTTTAGACAAAGGAGCGTGGGTCCAGAATGGAGGGACCCTTCTACGCTCAAAGACTTTGACTCGATTGTGCAACAGCACAAGATCTTGGGTTTGTGTCCCAATGCATCAACACACAGCCGTGTGAGCAGAGGGACGACTCACAGAATAGTGGGGGATAGATTGCATATCCCTTTGATCCACCAATTGCCTCATAGAGGTCTTTACCTGCTTGGCACAAATGTAAACAACCACAAACATCGCCTCTTAAGGAGGACTTCAGACAGTTGCCTGGCCAAGTAACAGGCCAGGTCTTCCAGACTACATGAAGAATAGAAGTCCTACCTCAAGTGGTTTAAAAACCAAGCAGCAGCAAGCAAGTTCTTAAAGAACTGTAAGCGACTAAATGTACCTGAAATCAATCAAGTATCATCAGTACTCAGACAAACCAACAGTAAACAACAAATGTTAATCTATACAGACAACACAATTTAATGCACATAAGTGCAAGCTATAAGCTCAAGCTCAAGCTTCACAACCTACAAAACAAAGTCATGTTAGTTCACAACACCAAACAATCTCAATTTAATTGACTTGAAGCATTCTCCTTGAGCATTATGCATTTCATCCTGAAAAGTCAAACCAAATGTGAGAAACTAGACCCCTAGGCCAAGCCTAGGGTCCACAAGGGAGAAAAAATCCTAAACAGCAAGCAATTCTCAACCAAAACCAAATTAATGCAAATAGAAAGCAAATGCAATTGATCCCATACTCATATCATTCACCACATTCATTTCATGACCAAAACATCACAAACTAGGTCAAATGCAACATCCAATGTCCAAACAGAATAACTTCAATCAAAAGCATACCAAAACAATTTCAAAAATCCTCAAATAATTCACACCTAAACAGGACCTATTCAAGGTATAGCATGTCAATTTTCAGCTCAATTGGACAAAAGGAACTAGGCCAATGAAAATCAAGAAATCCAGACAAGATTATGTAAGCCAATTCATAGCATCAACACAAGCATTCACTTCAAAAATTCATAACACAGTGACAACATATTAGAAATGAATGGGACCAAAAGCATGATGTCCTACAATGTGTCTACAATCAGTACACCAAATTTCACATTTATCCAAAACCATATGAGAATTTCACAAACAATATACCAACATGTGTCACACAAGGTTGCACAATGAGCATACAGTGAAGAAAAATATCAATCAAATGGAAAATGCCATAGAAAAATCCAGAAAAATTCTCATGATCTCTCAACATATCAATGATCATCCATGCAAAATTTAAATCCAATCCAACAATCCTAGGTCATGAAAATAAATTCATGAAGTTGACCTAGCTAGGTGTGACACAAATTGTCACACCTAGATTCAAAAAATCATATCTCAAACATCAGGTATCCAAAAATCACAAAATTTACATGGAAATCACCATCAACATGTCCAGAATGAGCACAAAAAATTTCAGGAATTTCTTTAAATGTATGAGCATTTCACAATGAAAATGGCAAAACATGTAAAAAATACACACAAGTCAAAGATCAATAGGCCAGGTCAACATTTTTCCATGCACAACTTATGAAACCATGCCTATAAAAAACTAGAGGGAATTTGGGAGCTATCAAAAAAATTCTCATAATTTTTGGACTTGTAAATAATTTTTTATGATTTTTCTAAGATTTAAATGAATTATGTAATAATTATTAAATGTTATATTTAAATTAAATGAAATCAGTGGCACGATGGTAATTATCTCCAACCGGTCCCAAAACTCCGCGTTTCACTAATGCATTGTCAGCGCGTGATTGGCTAGGATTTGGCGCTAAACAACATTTGAAATTGGCCAGGCGAATTGCAAGATCAAACACAGAAAATTTCCAGAAATCCTTCGCTCTTCTTCATCTTTTTCCAGAAATCTCAACAAACTCAAGAACATCAAAGTTCAACTAAAATCTACAAACGAGTAACCGTTGGAAAGGTATAATCGTCAGGAGCACGAATATATAACCTAATCAACCTAAATCTAACTGTATAAACCGGATCGATCCAATTAGGTTTTCACATTCAAACTAAAATTCAAGATATCTCGTCCTACAATCAACCATTCCAAAATCTAAAAGCATCATGATCATCTACATGGAATAAACTTCCAAACGCATACAACAATTAACAAAATTATGAGATTCGATTTGGCACCTTAATTCGAAGGCAGTGACGAATCTTGAGTTCTTGGCGCGTATTGATCCAAAACAGATGCAAGAGAAGCTTCAGGATGTTGAATGAAGTGTTCAGGTTAGCTTGAAGTTGCCTCTAGCAGAAGAATTTACAAAATGCCATGGATGCACCAAAGATGAACAGTCGCGATTCCAATACTTTTTGGCTCCAAATCATCAAAACAGTTCAAGAGGAAGATCCAGGGAAGAGGCAGCAAAAAGAAATTCGTGATTTGGTGAAGAATTCGAAGAGTTTGATCCAATTTTGCTCTTGAATGTTCTTGAGCTTTTGGAGAATTTGGAGGGAAAAGTTTGTTGAATTTCTTGTGAAATGTGATTCTGATCAAAAGTTAGTTACAATTAAGTACTTATATTCCCAATTAATCCACCTCTAATCATCCAATTAACCAAAAATGATGTAATTAGCAAAAATGCAATTTTCTTAAGCAAGGGCAAATATGTCTTTTTACTATGGGGCCCATGACAGCTGTATGACAGCTCACACATTCTCTAAATATCAGTTATGATGTGTTACAACTTGTCCCATGGTCATTGGTTGTGTAATTTTGATTTTCACTATGCCATACCATGAAATGCATTTTCAAGTACACTTCAAAAATGACTTGTTCAAATATTGCACCTTGGATGTTTATGACCATTCAAACAATTTCTAATTTTCATTTGTGAGGTGTTGCAAAAATCTCCATGCCAAAATTCTCATTATTTCTCCACTTGGACCATTTTGCCCCTGGATTTTTAACTGTACACTTGAAAATTGACTTTTTGCATTGACCATTTTTGATGAATTCCAATTATGCACCATGAAAGTACATGTCAAATGGAGTTTGCACATAAAAAGATCACTCAATTTGGACACTCCATGTGGAAGTTATGCCCCTCTGATTATGGGTCATTTTTGAAATTGAATGGACCATAACTTGCCAACCATACATGGGAATTTCAAGTTCTTGGACTTTTTGAAAAGGTGAGAACAAGATCTACCACTTTCATGTTAAACAAATTTTCATTTGAAGCTTCCTTGGACATGTAATTTTGAGGTCAAAAACTTTCCATTTTTGGAAACTTCCATTACAAGTCACTTTCTATTTTTGGCAATTTTTGTCCTGACTTGATTTTCTCCATTCTTAAGCTTTGAAATGTCAAATAACACTTGTTCCAACATGAATGAAGTGTATCCAACTCATTTTCACCTCCAAATCCATTAAATCATGCACAGTTGACCACAGTTGACTTTTCAACTGATAGATGAATTTGGCAATGCATTGATCAATCTGAGCTCCAATCTTCTGATGAAATGGCCCAAGGGTGAAACCCTAGCCTCAATATGCACAATAAAATCATGTGATGATCCCCATATCCATCATAGACCCCATCTCCTAGCCATGCCCTGATTGGCCCAATACAACTGATTAGGGTTGACCAGTGGTCAAAACCCTAATCTCAAGAAATCTGATCCCACACTTGATGATGTCAAACCATGATAATGATGATGCATCATTTCAAACAAGATGAAGACCAATATCTTTTAAGAATCATGAAACCCTAATTTGGACCTCCACATCCTCAGATGATTGCTGACCAGTCCAATGAAACCCTAGCTTGCACTTTGACTTCCTCATCTTCTGACCAAGACTTGGGAAACTGGCTTGCACAATGTAACCACATGATATGCAATATGAAGTGCCTAATGACCTAAAATGATATGCAATATGATATGCTAGTCCCAAGAGAGGAGGGCAAATTTTGAGGTGTTACACCTGGAACAACACGAAAAGAAAGATAAGAAGGACAAAGCAAAGGTGAGTGAAAAGAAATCAATAGCTCTAAAGACTTCCTCCTCAAAGTCTCAAGCAAAAGAGCAAAGTGATTATTCATCGAGCGACGAAGAAGAAGAAGACAAGAGTGAAGATATGGGGCTGTTCGTTAAACGCTACAACCGTTACGTGAGAAAGAACGGCATCCAACATTCCGAGAAGAACTTGGTAAACTTCCGGAAACAATCTAGGTACTCTAAAAATGATGACTCAAAACGAAAAATGACTAGAGGGTCGTGCTATAAGTGTGGAAAGCCGGGTCATTACAAACCGGACTGTCTGATGAACAAGAAGACAAAAGAAAAAGACTCATACAAATCACACAAGAAACCATCAAAGCCAAGGAGAGCATACATAGCTTGGGAAAGCGATAGCGACTCCTCCGATGATGAAAGTTCTAGTGATGAAGATGAAAATGCAAACCTATGTCTCTCTGCTCATCAAAAGAACAAAAAGAAACAGGTACGACATGCTAAATATGAAAAATCCTCTAGTATGTCTCATCATGAATTGCAAAATGCTTTTGATACTTTACACTGTGAAGCGAAAGAGGCCTTTAAAAGGCTTGCCTCAAATAAGAATTTTTTTTCTCATTTGGAACATAAAATTCAACAATCCGAAAGGAAACTTGAGGCACTTAAAGCTTCTATAGTGGAAAGCACAAAAACAAGTTATGAGGACCTTAGAAGTAGAATGATGAACTTTGGGTGTGATACTTGTTACATTTGGCAAGGTGAAGTAAGAAACCTAAAGGCCAAACTTGACAAGGCTCTTGAGCCCAAGATTACTTTTGCTATCGACAAATCAAACTTTCGAAAAAGTATGGTTAATCCATATCAAAAATATAAATATGTTATAAAGGATGAAGATAGCAAAAGCAATCAAAATGTAAATTTCTCTTGTCTCTATTGTTGCAAGAAAGGTCACTCCATTGCTAAATGTAGGTTTAGGAGATTTTTAGTTCCTAAAGGCATTTATCAATGGATGCCCAAATGCAACCATTTCGTTCCTCACCATTCAGGACCCAATAAGCCATTGGGTACCTTCTCTTATTAATTATATTGCCATAGGTACAATGCCTCGAGACTACCGAGAGAAGATGGGTTCTCGACAGTGGATGCTCAAGGCACATGTCAGGAGACATATCACTCTTCATTGACTTCGTGGCTAAGAAGAAGGGATATGTAACTTATGGTGACAACAACCGTGGAGCAATTCTTGGTAAAGGTAGTGTAGGTAATCCCTCCTCTACTACTATTTCTGATGTTTTGCTTGTCGAAGGTCTTAAACACAATCTACTTAGCATCAGTCAATTATGTGACAAAGGATACAATGTATCATTTTCAAAAGATTTTTGTTGCAAAATTGTACATAATGATGATAAGAAGAGTATGTTTAATGGCCTGTGTGTGAACAATGTCTATATGCTTGACTTAAATGAAGTATCGTTAACAAGTGACAAATGCCTTGTAACAATGAGTGAAGATTCATGGTTATGGCATAGGCGTTTAGCACATGTTAACTTTGACTTACTAAACAAAGTAGTCTCAAAAGATCTAGTCCTAGGTCTCCCCAAAATTAAGTTCACCAAGGATCACCTTTGTGATGCTTGTCAAAAGGGGAAGCAAACGAGGATCTCATTTAAATCCAAAAATATCGTTTCAACAACGAGACCTCTCGAGCTTCTTCATATGGATTTATTTGGGCCATCTAGGATTAAAAGTCTAGGAGGAAACTATTACGGTTTCGTAATAGTGGACGACTTTTCTCGATTTTGTTGGACTATTTTTTTAGTAAGCAAGAGCGATACGTTCGCCGCCTTTGAAAGATTTGCTAAGCTTTCCCAAAATAACCTAAATACAAACATTGTTGCAATTAGAAGCGATCATGGGGGTGAGTTCGAAAATCACTTATTTGAAGAATATTGCGGTAACCATGGTATTGATCATAACTTCTCCGTTCCACGTACTCCTCAACAAAATGGGATTGTGGAGCGTAAAAATCGAATTTTGGAAGAATTGGGAAGAACAATGATCAACGAAAGTGGCTTACCGAAATATTTTTGGGCCGACGCCATTAGTACGGCTTGTTATGTTCTGAATAGGGTGCTCATTCGCCCCATTCTAAACAAAACACCGTATGAACTTTTAAAAGGGCGAAAGCCAAATGTTTCTCACTTACATGTTTTTGGTTGCAAATGTTTTGTATTGAACAATGGAAAGGAAAACTTGGGAAAATTCGATTCCAAGGCCGACGAAGGTATCTTCCTCGGATACTCTCAATCTAGCAAAGCATATAGAATATACAACAAACGATTATTTGCTGTAGAAGAGTCTGTACATGTCACTTTTGATGAATCCAATCCGAGAAACGTCGGAAAGGGTAGTGTTTTTCATGGTGCAGGTACATCTACCGAAGACATACTCAAAGGTGGCGAGCCGGGGATTGATCAACCCGACATAGTCAAAATTGAGGAGGACAAAGATGTACACCATGAGGAAACCGAGGTAGTTCATCCGCCTTCAAACGATGATCTCCCTCAAGCTTGGAAGTCTTCCAAAGACCATCCAATCGACAACATTCTCGGAGATATCTCAAAGGGTGTAATAACTCGATCTAAGCTAAGTAATTTCTGTTATCACTTCGCTTTCGTTTCGCAAATGGAACCTAAAAACCCTAAAGAAGCCCTACTCGATGAACACTGGTTTTTGTCAATGCAGGAGGAACTTAATCAGTTCACCAGAAATGAGGTTTGGGACCTTGTCCCTCCTCCGTGAGATCATCGAGTAATCGGCACCCGATGGGTGTTTAGGAAAAAGCTGGACGAAAACGGGGTAATAACCCGTAATAAGGCGCGTTTAGTCGCGCAAGGGTATAACCAAGAGGAAGGCATCGACTATGAGGAAACTTATGTGCCGGTTTCCCGACTCGAGGCTATACGCCTTCTCCTTGCCTTCGCTTGTGCGAAAGACTTTAAGCTATTCCAAATGGATGTTAAGAGTGCGTTCCTTAACGGTCACATAAATGAAGAGGTTTATGTCGCACAACCTCCGGGTTTCGAATCCCATGAGTATCCTGATCATGTTTATAAACTAAAAAGGGCTTTGTATGGCCTCAAACAAGCTCCTAGAGCTTGGTATGAGTGACTAAGCAAATTCCTACTCGATCAAGGTTACTCAAGAGGAAAGGTTGACACAACCCTCTTCATTAAACGTCAAGGAAAGCATTTGATATTAGTGCAAATTTATGTAGATGATATTATATTTGGGTCTACTAACATGAATCTTGTGAGAGAATTTTCAGACCTTATGCAGGGCGAATTCGAGATGAGTATGATGGGGGAGCTCACATACTTTCTCGGTTTGCAAATTAAACAGCTCAAAGAAGGGACTTTCGTGAGTCAAACAAAGTACTGTTTGGACCTTATCAAGAGATTTGACATGGCATAAGCTAAGGCCATAGACACCCCCATGCCTACTTGTACAAACTTGAACAAAGATGAAGACGGTAAGGAAGTAGATGTAAAATGGTATAGAGGTATGATTGGATCACTCCTTTATCTTACTGCATCTCGTCCCGATATTATGTTTAGCGTATGCATGTGCGCAAGATATCAATCATGTCCCAAGGAATCCCATCTAAAAGCTGTCAAACGAATACTTCGATACCTATCCGGTACTCCGAAGTATGGACTATGGTATTCCAAAGGTAATGATTGTTCATTGGTAGGTTTCTCCGATTCCGACTTTGCCGGTTGCAAATCGGATAGGAAAAGCACCAGTGACACTTGTCACTTATTTTCAAACTCTTTGGTCAGTTGGCATAGCAAGAAACAGGTTTCAGTTGCTTTGTCAACCGCCGAAGCGGAATACGTTGCCGCCGGTAGTTGTTGTGCCCAAATCCTATGGATTAAGCAACAACTATTGGATTTTAACCTCAAACTTGAACGTATTCCCATTTTTTGTGACAATACAAGTGCCATTAACCTGACCAAGAATCCTGTGCTGCATTCTCGCACCAAACATATCGAAATTCGACACCACTTTCTTCGGGATTATGTAGAGAAAGGTGACATTGTATTTGAGCATGTTAATACTGAAAATCAACTAACGGACATCTTCACAAAGCCGCTAGCCACTGAACCTTTCTTTCATATCCGTCGAGAACTTGGTATTCTCGATATTTCGGAATGGGCACTATAATCTGCTGTTTTACCTTATTCCTTTTAAGACTATAATCTTGTACTTCTAACGAGCTGATGTTGTTGCAAGCACAAGTTTATTGTTCACCGAGTCACTCCGACATCGAGGTGATACTGTTCCCTTCTCTCTCTCTATCTCTATCTGCATAGATTCATGGTTAACATAGCTATACCACATAATGATATTGTATATATATACGCATGATGTATCTCTTTGGATGTTTATTGCTTTATGGCTTTTTACTTATGCATCAAACTTGTCAACGCATGTGCAAAATAGTGAAAAACTGAAATTTTGTCTGTATGAGTCGACCGTAACAGGGCTATGGTCGACGCACACTTAATTTTTTTTGGATTTCTCAAAAATCAAATAGTATGTGTCGATGCATACAGAGGTATGGTCGACGCATCGCTCAAAAATTCTGTTTTTCTGCAGAAAAATTTAAACCGCTTCATGCATCTACATTCAAAAACCATCATTAAGTGTGCATTTACATTCCATCACCTTTCAAACAACCCACTACCTTGTAACCTGCATCTACCTAGTGTCTATTGTCCCTTGATCCTTCATCTTCCCAAAACCCTAACTTCTCCTCTACAAATAGGGAAAAACCTCTGTCTAGCAAAATCACTCTAAAAAACCCTCACAAACCTTCACTCTATACCCACGCACACTAAGTTTCAAACCTGCTCAAATGGCTTCCACATCACGCAGACCTACCGGAAAGAGATCCCGAGAATCATCCTCCGCATCTCTTCCCATATCTGCTGTATCGCTTGTTCCACCAGCTCGTGTCGAAGCCTTCAACAAAGATATCGGTAAAAGAGGAGTTGTTCGACAACATGCGTTCTACAAACTTACCGCCGAACGCATGCACCTCGTAGAAATCATGGCTCTGCTACAGCATCAAGGCATTGTCAACTTCTTGGAATGCAACGCTAAATACAGTGAAGACTTAGTTCGAGTCTTCTACGCCGGCCTTCATGATAACTTTCACGGGCACAAGTTTCACTCCAGAATCGGCACGACAAAGGTATCGCTTAAGTCAAATATCTGGAAGCAATATTTTGATATGTCTGTGGATGATGCTGAAAATCCTCTAGCTGAGGTAACTGACTCTCACCAAATAGATGGCTACGAGTTTAAGAGTGCATTGAATGACATGCTGAAACGACCATATCCTGATCAGCTTGTGAACAATGACGCGTTCCCACGAACTGTCACTGCCGGCAAGCTGAAAACCGGAGAACGGATTCTTCAGTGGATTGTCTCACGCATTCTGCGACCAAAGAAGGGTGGTCTCTCCAGAGTTGAACAGGATGAGGTTCATCTCATTTACATTTTGAAGAAGAAGAAGAAAATCAACTGGCCCTACTACATTGCCAGTAGGATGTTCAGTCTACGTGATTTCGGACGAGGAATGGCTCTTGCTTACGGATCTTTCATTCAAGAGGTCCTTACTGCAGCCAACGTTAATCATCCGTCTTTCCCGTACACTTCCATCTCATATGACAAAGAGTTCAGCCCAAAAACTCTGTCCATGATGGGATATTTTTGGTGTGATGAGCGGAGAATGTACAAGTTTGTTCGAAGAGGAAATGTTCCGGCGCCTGTTGCAGCAGATGATGACAGTGATGAAAGTGAAGAAGAAGAAGATGAAGAGGAAAATGAAGAAGAGGATGCCGGGCAAGCCTTTGATCACCATGGTGGAGATAATAGTCCTCCACGTGTTGACACTCACGACTCCGCTTGGGTTCAACAGTCACATTCAACTGAAGAAGATGTTCCCGTCTGGGGTGGCTGGGGTGAATGGCAACATACGGGCTGGTCAACTCAACGTCAATTCTACCAGCCGTATCACCAGGACGATGAAGAATCTCCTCCGTCTCCTCCACAACACGCAAACTCTTCAGAATTGTTGGATATGATGCGAAACATGCAGCTAGCTCAACAATCCTTCATGCAAACCCAGGATGAGCGCTATGCTCATATTAGCAGTCAAATTCAAGCCCAAAATGAGCGGCTTGACACCCTCTCTACAAGCTTGAATGACCGGTATGCAGACTTGGATCGGTCGGTCGACGGGAGTCTCAAGCATCTGACCGGTGTTGCCGAATACCTATCAACTCTGGCTGACCTCAGCAGAAACCCAAGCATCTGCTACCATCCAGGACACCGCCATTAGGACATAGACCTTCATATGCGCATTGCATGTTGCTTGTTGTTTTGAATGTATTCATGTTTTTTTGTTTTGCCTGTTTGTGCAACATTAATTTTAATGTGTTTCTTCCTTTAATTAATGATTATCGCTCAGAAATGATATTGGTGTGATATTATTATCTGTTTGTGTTATTTCCTGTGGAATCTTTTGTTACGTTGACTAATCATTCCTTGTCTCTTTTTGATGTTGTCAAAGGGGGAGAAAATGTACAAAAGCAGGCAGCCAAAAATGTTCACCACCACAACTAACAGACTAACAGTCACTTTTTTTTGGATAGCCTTAGGTTACAAAAGAAATGGGGAGTATGCATAATGTGTCAATACTGCATGGTGTTTATCTCGCTGGTTTTGCACAGGTTGTCATCATCAAAAAGGGGGAGTATGTAAAGGCAAAGTGTCAGACAACATACGATCGCAAGTTTCGATGATGACAAATGACCACCATGCATGTCTACAAACAAATGCAACACATCACCTATCATATCCTTTCCTATGCTTATCTAAAACTGTTATAATTCTTAAAAACATATGTGGACAAAGTGTGATCATGACGAAATGCATGAAAATTACAAAATACTAATTTTTGCAGATTTGAAGACCTTGAGTCGACCATAAGGGTCGGCGCATAGCTCACGGGTCAGCGCATAACTCAGATTAACTGGAGACTGGTCAGCACATGCCTGCTTGAGTCGACCACAAGTCGGCGCATGGCATAGTTCAGTTGGCCACGGGTCAGCTCATGGGACACTTGAGTCGACCATAGGGGTCGGCGCCTCTCCCACGGGTCAGCTCATGGAATACTTGAGTCGACCATAGGGGTCGGCGCATTCCCCACGGGTCAGCGCACGCCGACCTATGGTCTACCGCTCGTGCGTGAACTCAGTTTTCTGAGTATTTTTCCACTGTTTGAAAAGCTGTTATTTTGGTTGAAAAGCTAGTTACTATAAATAGAAGTCAAATCACTTTTATCAACTAACATTTGTCAAATTGATTTCAAGTGTTCAAGGAAACAAGAAAGAGTGAAATAGGTGTCCAAGATTCATCATCTTCATCTTCAACATTTCACAACACATCAACTACACACAATCATTTTTGATGTGGTTCGTGATCCGTTAAAGGTGATAAGGTTCGAAGCTGTGATTGGAGAATCTGGTTCGGGTTGAAGCTTGTGGCAGGTTCTTTCTTGAATAAAACCATTAGGGTTTTGTCCTCCAAGACCGGTTTGTGTTTGGGGGTTTTTGGACGAATTGCTTCATCAATATTCAGCTGAGCGAAGGTGATTGAGAAGAGGAAGTCTTCATCAGTCTAGTAGCGGATTCGGTGATATTGAAGTGAAGGATTCGGGTTCGATTCGTTGTGTTTGAGATCAGCCGGGCCGAGGGTTTGAAGAACGGAAGATTCTTCAACAAAGGGGCTGGAATCGAAGGTCTAGCAACAACGATCGAAGGTCTTGATTCATCTTGAATCAAGGAGCAAGGATAGGAAGCATCATTCAACACATTGGGAGTTCTGTTGTTTACTTGCTTTGCACTCCTTGTATAAACGGTTAAATTTCACAGGTGATATCTAATTAAATCATCTCAATTCTAAGTTTAGAATTGAGGGCAGACGTACCCCGAAGCGAGGACGGCGTGGGAACTGCCTCATCAAATCTCTGTCTTCTTTAATTTTCTGCACAATTGTTTTTCAGCTTAAAAATTAAGTGAGTTTAGTTTAAGCAATTTTACCAAACGTTGATATAAATTGAGTAAGAAATTAAAACTGTTGTTTGAATCCAAAGTACAATAGTATATTGTACTAGATCAATTTGAATTACTTACTCAACACAAATATCACTTGGAGTGTTTATGCACACCAAGTGTTTGAAAAATTGCCTAAACCAAAGTTGTCTTAAGTTTGTAACTAGTTTGATTTGGTATTTTGGATCATTGGAACTAGGATTCCTAGTAAGTGAAACATATCATTGATTGTGCAATTAGTGTAGTGATTTGTATTTCACTTTATCTCTAATCCATTAGCTTAACGCATATCCGGTTTTCCAATAACGGTTCGTTTTAGACTAAAATTTTCCTCGGCTGCTTCCACACTTAAAACCAATTTTTCAAAACCAATTTTAAATTGGTAGCGCCGACTCAAGTTTTTAATTGGGATCTATTCAACCCCCCCTTCTAGATCCGTGCCATAGTCTAACATATACGATTTATCATTTTTACCAAAGAACTTACCGAGTCTTTTAACAAAAAGCATAAAATTCTCATCTTCTTTCGGATCATCATTTGTTCGTTCTTCTTTTGAGTCGACTTTTAGAGCGATACCTTTGGACTTTTTCTCTTGATTTTCATTTTGTTCAAGTCTTCCAAGTTCCAATTCGTGTTCTTGAAGCTTTCTGAACAATGATGCGGGTGTCATGACCGAGAGACTCTTCTTCTCGGATATGGTCGTTACTTTCGGTTGCCACTCTCTTGTCAATGATCTAAGTATTTTAAGGTTGAGATCATTGTTTGTGAAGCTTTTTCTGAGTGCAATAAAATGATTCGTTAAATGGACGAATCTCTTCTGCAATATAAAGATGGATTCTCCGGGCTGCATTATGAACATTTTGTATTCTTGACTTAATGTATTCAATCTGGATCTTTTCACTTCAGTAATTCCTTCACGAGTCTCCACCAAAGTGTCCCAATTTTTTTTTGCCGATTTACATTGAGAGATACGGAAAAACTCATCCATACTTAATGCATTTTGAAGAATATTGATAGCTTTCTTTTCATTTAGGATCTTTTTCTTGTCATCTTCATCATAAAAGCCTTTAACCTTAGGAGTGCCGACACCATTAACCACACTAATTGGAATATGTGGACCATTTTCGATGGTTCCCCATATGCCTTCTCCTTATGCCTCTAGATGTGCCTTCATGCGGATTTTCCAAAAGTCAAAATATTCACTAGAGAATAGAGGAGGCTTGCTGCTACTACCACCATCTTTGAAAACCTGATTATTTTTAGAAGCCATGTTCTGGATCTACGGAGCAAGTTACCAATAACCCGTCTTAATGTCAAATGTAAGTTGAGTATGCACCTAAGAGGGGTGGAGGGGGGGGGGGGTTAGATTATTTGAAAACTTTTTCCGGTTTTATGAAAAATTATTCTTTCTTCTCTGGTTTGGTTATGCAATGAAATGGTAAAGTGCGGAAAGTAAAGAACACCGAGACGTATATTGGTTCCCCTTAAAATCCGAGAGTACTCCAGTCCCCTTACCATATGTAAGAGATTTTATTATTGTTAGATCTTATGGACAAGACAACCTAGTCTTTCTATACATACTCTAACAAGAACACCAAGAACGATCCTCTTGGATTTTTCACTAAGTCCACTAAGAGAAAAATCCTCTCTTAATGACTTTCTTGTTTCCAACAGTCCTGGACAACAAGGATAGGAAGAAAAATATGAGTTTTTACAAGTTTTTGAAAGATGGAACAATATGTCAATCTATTGATTGATCTCCTCCTTTTAAGAAATCAATTCTCTTTATGACATACAAGTTCTCTAAGAATGGTATGGATGAAACTATATAAATGTATATTAAAAATTATGTGTAGAAAGTTTTACTAGAAAGTTTAATCAAGAACACTTGAGAAAATTTGAAAAGATGAAGAGAAAAATTATTTGAAATATTAGTGTGAAGGAGGTGAATTCAAATTCTGAAAATATGTGGTATATATAACCCTTAGACACCTTTCTAAATGATCATAATTCATAAATGGATGCCATGATTCAAGAACACAATTCAGAAAATGTTTTCATGAAAAAATGCATTTATTTCTGCCATTGGTTCAGTGGTAATCGGTTACCCAATATGGTGTAATCGGTTACACCTGAACTAACGTTAAAAAACTTGAAAATTTTCACCATGTAATCAATTACCCAAAAAATGGTAACCGATTACCTACTACAAGAATTATCACAAGAGGCAGCATAGACAGCTGGTAATCGGTTACTTCAAACCTGGTAATTGATTACCATCAAGGCAGAAAGACCAAATGCAGTTGAAAATGAATTGTAAGGTTGTAAGACCCCAATTTTGACCCTAAGATTCTTCATGTCATCTCATTATATTTGCATTGGCATTGGGATCACATCTTGGTATCTTCATCACCTATCATTCATTGGGTTTGCATTGGAAGAGACCACCAAGAATTTGTGATTATATCATACTTTATTCTTCTTTGCTTACTAACAAAAATACCAAAAATATGTCTAGTGTAGTTTTGTTTCTTTTGTAGATAATGTATGTCCATGTGTGCCTCATCAAGTTCACAACTAAGGTTTGAGACCCTCCGTGCAAAGGTATCAAGTTAGCAAAGGTCCAAATTGGTTCAAAGCATCATATATGAATCCCCATGTTCTTCATTTGTTATTTCGATCAAGAATTCATCATGAGTTTGAAGCTTGTTTGTCAAGGAAACCCTAATTCATCTAGGTATCTTGTGTGCCTTCCTCAGCAAGTTTCTTCAACATTTGGTAAAATATATAATGGGATACTTCATTGAACTTAATAAAAATCATATATGATCCTCCATGATCTCCAAAGAGCAAAAGAGCTTCAAGTTTGCAAGTTGGTTCAAGGAGGTTGACCAGAAAAGTCAACTAGTCAAATCTAGGGTTCCCTAAACCCTATATCCTACAATTTTTGTCATATGGAAATTATTCCAAGATAAACTTTACTCTTTATGACATTACAAACAACTTTCATGTTGGAATCAATAGCTAATTTTGCCTGGAAAGTCATTTTTTATGGTGAAAGATTATAGGTCATTTTATTTGTGCCCTAGATAGAAGGTCAACTTCCAAAAGCCATAACTTGCTCAATTTTTATGATATGAAGATTATACAAGTTTCATGATCAATTTCAAGATGTATTACTCAACTTTTATTCTTTTAGAAATTTCAAATTCCACTTGCAAGAGCATGCTCCATGAGGAAACATTATAGGTCCATTTTGGCCTTCATCATTGAACAAGCAATTTTCCTCAACTTCTAAAATCCATAAATCCATCATGAAATATCCAAATGGTGTCAAATTTGTGACTAAATTGAATATAATTTATATATATATACAACTTTGTAGAAGGAACCAAAGTCATTTGAAGCTCATAGAAAAAGTTATTAAAGGTGGAAAAAAGGGTCATTTGACTTTTAACTTAAAAAATTTCCAAGTATGTTTGATTCCTCCAACTTAAACACCAAAATTCATCAATTTACAAATTTCAAATGGAAAAACTTCTAACATCAAAGTTGTTCCCCTTCATGCTATGTTTCTAAAGAGTCTAAGATCATTCCATTTGGTTCAAATTTGAGGGACTTGCGCATGGTTCCTTTGGATGGTTTATTTTGGCAACTTTTGAACTCAATTTTCAAATACCTTTGTATGCTTCGATGTTATGAATTCAACATCAATTATGGACGAATTTGAAGTGGATCACATTATTATTTGGGCCTAAATGCATGCCCATGCACCCATGCACACAACTTGCTATTTTTGGCCAATTTTTCAAATGGTGTGGAAATGAATTCAAGAGCCTATAAATACATTGCCATTGCCTTAGCATTAGAGGACCCTTGCCCAAGCTTTGATCAACAATCCCATAACCTCCATTTAAAGAACAATCTTGAAGATTTCTTTAAAATCGAGTTTTAGTTCAAATTCTGTTTGTGAGCTAAAACTCCAAGGGTTCACAACCTTTTTCATCTCAAACATCTCTTGCAAGCAAGAGGAAGCAAGGACAGTGGTAATTGATCGAGATCTAGCTCAGAATTCATCACCCTAAGGTGAAATTTCTCAAACTTTCCTCCTTTGATTCTCTTTCATTTCTCCACCCTGCTTGATTTTTGCTTGACTAAAGTCTTACCAATGTAGACAATGAGATTGAGTTGCTGTGAGGTTAAATCAAAGCAACTCAGTTATGGAACCTCATTTTTCAATTCCACATATCTTCCTATAAAGTGAGAATTGGAGAAATTGGAGGTCAGATTCGAGATCCTGATATTTTTCTCTTCAAAATAGTATATGGATAATTCGTTTTTGTGAACATTTTTTATGAACCAGTCCGACGAGGGTGACAGGAGAAGATGACCGAAGCTAGGGCTCTAGTGGTGTGCTGAATCAATCCAGGCTATCTGATCCTTGGTTCATGTTCTAATCTTGACCTTTCATTCTGATTACTAATGTTGATGCACTTTAACTAGGGTGTACCATGGATGACACGCGTTCGACCATCAGATCTGCCACCTCAATTAATAAGGGAGATCTGATGACCCTCATTTTTTCTGATTATTTGATTTTCCATTTTAATTTTTAAAATACTATTTTCTTATTAAATTCATTATAAATCCAATTTTAATCCAAAAAATATGGAACTTTCACCAAATAATTTCCTCCTCCATTTTCTGAATTAAAATTATTTTTTGGATTGAATATGATATTTTTAGTGAATTTAATGATTTTTGACTTGTTTTTAATTGATTTTAAATACTTCTGACTTTTCAGAAATGCCAAAAAAATTAGTCTAAGGTCCTTTGACCTTGTTTGACCTATGATAAATCCCTTGGCCATTTATTTGGTGATTTGAAGTGATTTGAGGTTTTTCATCTTTTAAAATGCATTTTTATTCATTTAAAAATTGAAATTAATTTATTTAATTGTTTAAATATTTTGTTGAGCTATTTGTTTGACTTTGTGTTGACTCATCTTCTATTTGACCTTGATCTTAGTTGAATTGGACTTAAATTTGATCAATACTATTGGATTTAGGGGGGTGATGAAGTTTGAACTTCATCCCTCAAGATGAATGGATAATATTGATCTAGTGAGGTTCATCCCTTGATCAATTTGGGGATTCTCCTTCACTCCATCTTTTCATCTTCATCTCTTTCTTCCTCAATCCCTCCATGGCTAATGACTTTTCACAAGATCAAATCCTAGTTGATTCATCAATGACCTTGTGTCAAATGAATCAACATGAGCCTGATTGAGATAGGTTCATCCCCTCTTATTTTTGTGTGTGGTATGCTTTGTCTTTGTACCCTGTCTCTAGCCTGCATTTACACCAATGTTTTTATTGTCCGACCTTAGATAGTTGTGAATTCTACATAAGTCCAATTACAATTTCTTAACATAGAGCTAAATTTGTCCCAAAAGGCATATCATTTTTGTAAGTGAGATTGTAAGTCTCTCATTCCTCATGGTATTGTGTGAAGATTTTACCTCTTTTCCTTTTATGAGAGCTAGTGGCATACTTGTTGATTTATCCAAGTTGGAGCCCTTCTCATGATTGATGTCTAGGTTCATATCTTCATGCTTGTGAGTGAATGGTTGAGTATTCTCTAGAGAATGACTTAAACAATTGTATTCTTTACTAACATCTCTTTATTACTGCTTTACTTTTAATACCATTTACCTTTAATACAATTTAAAATCTAGCACTTTATCATTCGTTGACATTTACATTCATGTAACTTGGTTATATTTCAGTAATTTTCACTTTGCTCACTTGAGCCATATTTTGTGCTTGTATTATATTGTGCTTGTAATTTTGCTTTGTTTGTGGTCTTAGGACCTTAAAATACTTAATAAAAACAAAAACCCTAAAAAAATACATTGGTGGACTGTTGGACCTTTGTCTGAGATTTGATATGAACTTTTGGACTTAGGGTAGGCAGTTTCCCTATGCTATGGAGACTTGGCCAATGCCATATTTTGAGACCTTTCTTGGACAATGTCATTCATCTGATACAAGCCCTTGGGCAACTCTTTGGTTTATCTATTACTCAATTTATCTTTGTGATTAAGTTGTTATTTTGATCTTATTGTGATTGTCTGATGATTGTCTCTATGAGCATGTTTCAAGGGATATTCATCTGATACATGTGAAAGACATTGAAGAATGTTTGCTTTTGGAATGCTTGCTTGGATATTTGGTTATCTTTATTTGATACCATTTGGTCTTCATATTAATTGCTTGGATGATTATGCTTGTTGCTTGCTAAAAAGTCCAAAGGAAATGGGTTTCTATCTGACATTCTTGTCTTGTGGATGCTTCCCATTGGTTAGATCTTTTCAACTCTAAACTTTTAAATTTTGTCTAGGATAGTCCCTTAATCTCCTCCTACTTCTTAAATTTCAAAATCTCTCTCTCATTTCAAAAACTTCTTTGTTTGTGTTTTCAACTTAGACTTGTTTTAATGATTAGAAACCTTGGCCTTATGCCATTGATTTTTTTTATAATATTTTCTTAATAAAACTTGTAAACAAACTTAATTATATTGATCTTATTTTCAAAAAGACAAAAAAAACTAACAACCTCATCTAATCCTTTTGGCCATTTTGTGCCTTTTTCTTTTAAACTTTACAAAAGAGAGCATTTAGATTTGAGTTATCTTTGGTTAAGATATAATTCTCCCATTCCATGATATATTGATTATAAGTATTTCCATTTACTAGGGGTTAATGGCATACTTGTTGATTGAATCCAAGTTGGAGCCCTCCCTCTTAAATGTTGTAAAGCCCTCATTATCGGTGGATGTTTGGTTGAGTATTCTCCCTTTGATAACAAAAGATATTTAAGCTTTTCTTAAAATCAATCCATTGATCTTTGAAATTTTTACCACGAACTACGAGGTTTTGATCCCTAATTTTTATGTTGGTACGTAGGCATAAGATCGAAGGTCTTGTCAAACACAAAATTGTAAATAATTGAATTCTTTTCTCATCCCCTCATTATACTGTTTTTTAGCAAACATCTTTTTCAACTAAAACACTTGCACGCAAAAAGGGCTCCCTAGGAGTACCTAGGACACTTTGGGTGCTAATACCTTCCCTTTGTGTAACCAACCCCCTTACTTGTAATCTCTGACATTTTATTAGTTTTGATTTGAAAACTTCTTATCTTTGGGTTTTATTCGTACTTTTCCCTTTTCCTTTAGAAACAATAAAAGTGCAATGGAGACTCTAGTTTTATTGACGTTGAGCTAACCAATAGCTCAGTGGTCATGAATTTACTGCTACAAAGGCCAAATGAAAATATTTAAGAGGCCTAAATGAAACATGACATGTATGAATGAAACTCTTGAGCACTTGAATGAACATAGAGAGGTTGAGAACTTTATACCTTAATAATTTGATCAATTCAATAGAAATCTACAAGACTTGAAATTCTTTTATAAGTGAAGCTTGGCTTGTGCTTGAGTCTTGAACCATTCTTTTTGAGATGCGCGTTTGCTTATAGAACATGTCTTCATCAAAACACTTTGAGAAGCTTGTCTTTACACCCTGTATCATATCACCACCATCAAGCCATGGCAATATCCTGCATCATAGCTATAACATAGTTCCGACATCATACAACAATATGCCTTGAACAAAACTTACAATAACAGGTTCATTACCATTCCACGTGCATGACCATGACATACAAATTGCCTTACATTATGCAGGTCATCATCAATAGCATTTATGCACACAACATAGCAAGATTTTTGAGAAATCGAGTAAGTCATTAAATCATCAAAATAGAACTTCATCATCACTAAACATTTAATCCACATCAACTAATAATCATTTGCAATTAACCTACACTAATTCACCAATTAACAGTTATATGAACTAACATCACTAACTACTTAACCTACATTTTCAATCAGTTAACCACACTTCATTTCACGCTAACACAAATTGGATGCCAATAACAGAAATTTCAGTTAATCGGTTTTCACTAAAAATCAGTTAACCACGTGTAACTCTAACAGCTTCCACAACTATAACTAACTGAATCAAACTCAACTAATTGATTTAACCCCTTGATAATCTTCAACTGATTTCCATTTTAATAATTTAATAGAGCAAACAAATTCGTTAATCATATTGCATATAACTAGATTCACCTTCACTCATTTATAGTATCTTCGATCACTCAATCATTTCTCTCGATTCACCTGGATTCAACTCTCTCATCCTCTAAAATCAGAGCTATCAAAAGTCATGATTCCCTCAGTTTCAGTTTGAAACTTGGAAGAAGAAGATAGAAGAAGTAGATTGAAGACCATAGGATCGAAAAAGCAAGAGCTTTGAAGGTTGTAAAGAAGATTACCTGGAATTTCCAACACCAGCTCCGGTGAGTGAATCCTTCAATCTTTTCATCATTTTGCTCCAAATAAGTTACCATAATGTAGAGTATTTTGAGATGAATCAAAGCCCTAACATCTAGGGCTCTGATTCCACACACCCACCATTTAATTTTTGTTATTAGTTTTAGGGTTCTTGAACTGTTCCTTTAGATCTGGAAATGTTTTGAGGATTTAGTTGAATTTGTTTATGGATTTGGAATTAGCATGAGATTTAGGTCATTTATGTATGTTTAATTTTGTGTATGGATTCCCCACCACCGTCGGTGATGAGCTCCAACGCGATGGAGGGAAGAGATGAAGATGAGGGCCATTTGATATTTTTTGAGCATGTGTTAAATGTGATCCATGTGATTCACATGTTTCTTTCCCAAACTAAACTCAGAGTTCTTCTTCATCCATTTCCGAATTGGGCCTAGACGAATCTCATTTTCGTCCCCATAATCACTTCGCATACCCCTCTCATTGTCTTGAGCTGTTTTGTGAACTGGATTCCTGTGGGCTTGTGGCCTTCGGGCCCAACCATTTGTGCTGGCACCCTGGTGCAGGGCCTGCACCCCCAGAACTCTGGCCCATTTTCTTTTTGTACTTGTTTTTGTTGTTGTTTAGTTTTAATTAGAAAATAATTAGGTTTAATAGGTTGATTATAATTTGTTTTCTTCTTAATTAGGGTATTAGAAATTAGCTATAATCTTAGGTTAATTAGTTTTAGAATTTTAGAAATTTAGAAATTTAGATTTAATTAGAATTTTAAGGTTAATAGATTTTAAAATTTTAATTAGGATTCTTAAAATTAATTAGAATTGTAGAATTTTAATTAGGTATAATTTTATTTATTCTTAATTGATGTTTAATCAATTTGATTCTTGTATAAACTTTGTTTCAACTAATGACATGCTCCCTTAGATTAAGGGTTTATATTTATATTAATTGATCTTTTTAATCATTGTTGGTCATGTGCTATTAAATAGATTGTTAATATGATCTTAATTGTGGCATGATCCCTTAGTTATAATTTGTGCATATTATTAACCTTTAGATTAGGTTGTACATGATTAATCATAGATTTCAATTTAATTCAAACCCTTTGATTTAAGTTGATCAAAAGAGTTTTTGATTAACTAAATCCTTTAATTCATGTATAATACCATAATCTATTCAAGTGATCAAAAATCCCTTGATTACTTGATGAGACTATTCTGTAAAGTTGTGGATCTCAAGGCCTCAAGTCCAAACTTTCGTGCAAGGCATCCCAGTCAAATCAATTATTGGATTATACAAGGCATATCAAAGGTGTTTCTTCAAGAGCTTGTTAGTTAGGATTAAAATTGTGTGACATGAGCCTTAAGAAACAGGGAATGAATGAGAGTGGAAAATTCCATTAACTTATTGAGAATATCTTTGGGTACGGGATGAATGGCTCAGTTGCTCATCCCATTCACCTCTATTCATAGACTTTGACACAATTAAAATCATATGATTGTCAAGTCTCCCTTCAAAGAAAACAGTGCAACAAGAAGAAGACTCTACCAACAACTTCTCAATCAGGATTCAAGTTGTATGCCATGAGCATTAAGTAACAAAGAATGATGAGGATGGGACAATCCTATCCTTGTCTAGGGTATTCTTGGGTACGGGACAAATGACCCAGTTGCTCAAGGTATTCACCTTTGTTCGTAGACTTTAGTGCAATTCGAATCTAATGATTGGTATGGTCTTCATCATAATAAGGAGCAACAAGTATTCTTCTCTAGAAACTTGAAAGTTATGATTAGAATCACATGCCACAAGCCTTAAGTAGTAAATAATGAATGAGAGTGAAGAATTCTATTATCTCATTCTGAATATCTTTGGGTACGAGACGAATGACTCAATTGCTCATCGTATTCACCTTTACTCATAGACTTTAGTGTGATTCATATCCAATGACTACCAAGTCTTCTTCACCGTTCATTATCATATATCATTTCTCTTGACTCAGTCTCTTTTTGTGAGTCCTAGTAGGTCGAACTACAAAATCTTTGACTTTCTCATTGCACGACGAGAATACGTAGGCACGAGGATTCAAATTCTCCGCGAGCTACCCTATTTATTAATCCTATCTTATTTATTATTTCTCCATCCATCAATAAATACCATCTTTTGAGATCAAATATAACTTTTCCTTGGACTCCATGCACATCCTTTTAGGACGATATAGTGGCAGTCTACCTTGTGAACCAATGTTTGGCTATGAAACCAAACACTTCATTCCTTATTTTTTGGGCTAAGACACATGTTTACTCTTTGGTTCAGAGTCCATTCCTTCATGGATCTGGTATACCATTCTTCTTTGATTCCAAATTGTTTGTTCCCTACAGTGATACACTATTCCCTATACTAAATAACACTTCAGCCAACCCTTGAAGTTGTGTTTTTCTTATCAATCCATGTTGCCTAGGAAAATACCTTTTTGTTTCCACTGCAGTTAACCCTTGAAATTGTGTTTGTCTTATCAGTCCCCGTTGCTTAGATAAACATCTCTTTTGTTTCCACCATTCTGTTGGTATAAGGTATACTTTTAATCACTTATATCTTCTTTGTTCTCGTGGTTCCACAAACTACGAATGCTCTCACTTTCTTATTGCACGATGAGAATACGTAGGCACAAGGCTTCGAAACCTTGGCGAGCAAAATCTTAATTATTCCCTCTCATGCCTTAGGGAACCATTCATATCCATAAACCACTATTTACTACCTTCATTCAATACCCACTACCTTCATTCACTCCATGTGATATACCCTATCTTTGAGCCAAATATATAATCTGTTTGAGCTCCATCTTGTGTCTACTTAGGAACCAAGATCTATTTTTATTGTGAAACCAAACACTTAATTCTTTTTGTTTTTGGCCATACCTTATATAGTGGTGAACGCTTCTGGCTTGGTTAACCCCGGTTTTACTCTTGGGTTCAAATCTCATCCCCTTTTGGAGTTCAAATCATTATCCTTTGGTTCAAACCATATTTGATATCACTATTATTTTTACCTCCCACCATTAGTTCTATGAACTACAAAGCTCTAAATTCTTTATTGTACTATAAGGATACATAGGCATGAGGGCCCTAATCATCACCGATCACTTTATATATTCTTCCCCCTTTCCCTTATCTTTCGAGAGTAACTCTTAGATATAACATCCATTCGAGCAAGAACAATCAAAATGATTCCCGCTGAGTACAACAAATGTTAAGGTTGCTAATACCTTCCCCTTGCATAACTGACTTCCTTTCCCAGTTTGTCTTTCTCTGGGTTTTACCGATGTTTTACCTTTCCTTCGGGAATAAATAAAGTTCGATGGTGACTTTGTTGTATGTTCGAACGTGCGATGCGTTCGGGTATATTTTTGTTAGCTTCAATTAACGACTTTGCTAGGGATATTCAGAGATACTTGGAGTATTTCCTAGTCACTAAAAGGAGTCGAGCCTAGTTTTGGTTGTTTTCGCTTGTTTTAGGTGTTTATCTTTATGCTTTACTCGTTTTATATTATTCATCATTTACTTTGTTATCTTGCATTATTACATACTCTATCATGCTAGATATCTATATATGTTGTTGTTGGGTTAGGGTGATGTTACATGAGTGAAGCTCTACACCCAAGCTTAGTATACACACAGGATAGACTCGTGGATAGTCGTGTACACTTGTGTTTCACATGTTGGGTTGTCACGAGAGCCAGACCCATACTAATTCACTTGGAAGTAGTTTTGTCCTGCGAGAATTTGCTACGGTAGGGTATTTTCATTTCGAGTCGATGACTATGGGAGACCTCTTAGGGATCACCTTTGGAGCATAGTCCATACCTGTGAGGGGGATATGGGTTTTTGTTGCAGGAAACCATAGCCTCTACATACCTTAGTTCTCATACTGCGTTGAACCTTTGAACTTACAACAAACATCATGTATAAATTATCCAGAATGTATCAGAGCTTTGAATCTATGTGATGCATATCATCCCATCATACATTATTATTACATCATAATAAAAAATTTGCATATGCATTTTTCCAGGAATCCAAGATCCAAGTTTGTTGATTGAGTACTCAAGACAAAGCATAACTTCTGAAAGAAGAGGCATTCACAGTTACAAGCTCATGGAACCACAGTTGAAAGTTTTGAAAGGACTAGAGGCACGTCTGATTCTTGAAAACAGAGAAGAGTTCAAGAAGTATTATGGCAACCTCCTAGGAATTATGAATATTGAAGCCAACACCACAGTTGTGCATACTCTTGTGCAATTTTATGATCCTCTACTGAGATATTTTACCTTTCAGGATTATCAACTAGCACCTACTTTGGAAGAATACTCTCATATTTTGGATATTGGGATTAAGATCCGAGTTCCTTATGTCTGCACTAAAGAGTTCCCTAAGTCTGATATCCTTGCTGAAGCCCTTGACCTAGAGAAGAAGGAAGTAGAGCTCAATCTCAAGCTTAAGGGTAGAATCCATGGTTTTACCTCGAAGTTTCTGGTGGATAAGGCCACTACTTTTACCGAGGCTGAAAGATGGATGGATTTCAACGCCATTATAGCTTTACTTATCTATGGGATTATATTGTTTCCAAATATCGAAGACTTTGTGGATCTGGCTGCTATCCATATTTTTCTGACTCAGGATCATGTTCTTACTATTCTTGCAGATACTTACTACTTTATCCATGTAAGGACTCGGAAGAAGAAAGAAACCATTATATGTTGTATCCCTTTACTGTATAAATGGTTTATTTTGCATATACCCAATAAAGGTCCTTTCGTTGAGAATAAAGACAATCTAAAGTGGTACCAAAGGATCATGTTCTTGAATGCTGAAGATATTTCATGGTAATCTAGAAGCTACGATAATGTCAAACTCATTCTTAGTTGTGGTGACTTCCCTAATATACCTCTTCTTGGTATAAAAGGTGGAATAAACTACAATTCGATATTGGCACTACGTCAGTTGGGATACCCTATGGTGGACAAACCTGATTCCAAGCATGTGGAAAATTTTGTTCTGTACAAGGGATCGACAATCCAGAGTTACTCAAGAAGATTATAAAGACTTATGGAGAGATATGTCCTCAAGGAAGAGCTGAAATGGGTAAGAAGAACTGCATATCTAGGGAATCTTATACCAAATGGGTGAAGGATAAGGTTAAAGAGATATTGATGTCGTTTCCATCAAATTCATCTATGAGTATCAAGCTTCCCGAATTCAGTGTTAATCATATCTCTGAATTTGACAAGCTGAAGGGAATTATCAAGGCATTAGAGAAAGAGAATGTGGATCTCAGATCTAATCTTGGTAAGGTTTCATTGTAGAAGGAGAACATGAGGCTCAATCTGAATCAAAAGAAGGATAGAGCACTTCAAGCGGATAACAAGGTTCAAGCCGAGTTATACAAGAGAAGAAAAGTAGGCGAAGCATTAAAGGGAACTTGTGTTAGTCAATCAGCTAAGAAGAAGCAACTAGCAGAAACTAAATACCAAGCCTGCAAATTGGAGACTAACTACAAAGAGCAAATCAAGAAACTTCAAGACCAATTGTAAGTTTGCAAGAAGGGTTGGAAGATGAACAAAGCCGTTTCAAGCTGCTAGAGGTTACTCTTCATCAATGACAAAGTGAGATATACCGAAGGTTTGAGGAGATTCATGGGTTGATGGATCAAGCACACAAAGATTTGGAGAATACCAATATGCTCAAACAAGAGAATAATCATCGGGAGAGGCACAATGGACATCTTCAAAGGCTCATAGACCAGAAGGAGATATTTCTAAAAGATCTTTTAGATGGACCTTATCACACCTTATTGCAAAACCTTATTAAGGATGCGCAGTATTGGAGGGAAAGGCATGCACGCCTGACCCAGTTTGCTGAACACACCATGGAAGACTAGCCAAAATTGTTGAAGGAAGCCTTTGCTATAGTGTTTCCACATAATGTCCATTGGGATGTATTCCATTTCACCTTTGTTTGTAGGGTGGTGTTTGATAGGGTTAAAGTTGAGCTTATTGTAGCCCGTTGGGCAAATTCATGATTTGTATTTGTACTCCATTTCTGGATATTGAATAAAAGAGTTTATTTGCTATTTATCTTTATATATTGTCTCCATGCTTTATGATTACTTATGTTAATAAACAAAACTCAAGGACTCCCTGGAAAATTTTCTTATATAAAAATGAAAATATGCATATGTCAAAATTCTTTTTGCATGCGTTCATGCATCCTCGTATTCACTTGCTTTGACTTTCGGAAAACAAAATGCTTACCTTCTCATCTTTCCGCAACAACTACGACAACTCATCATAGATATTTTAGCAGAGCTAACATGACAAAACTCATGGTTGATTTTGAATTTGGCAACGGTGCTGTTAAGGAAACCTTGGCCCAATTCCAAGGCAAAATGGAACTTTTTCAAGGAAACATGGAGACCATTATGGAGTATTTCTCGAAATAGAGGGTTGCTGCCTCTATTAACCCTGCTACTACTGTTGTCACCAATGTTGTTGTAGTGACCACCTCTGCTGTTGATCTTGTTGCCACAGTTGAGTCTCTTGATGAGATAATGGTGCCAACTGCTGTGAATCAGCCCATATTCTCATCTGCTTCCAATAGGCTTGTTGCTGCCTATCCATGAGGAATTCCCCCGAACTTTTCTTCCCAATTTGCTAATGAAGGTGCCTTCATTCTGCACCAAGCTCTTGTTTCCCCTTATGCTGTTGGGAATTATGCTTTCCCTTAGGGTATGCCCATGTTTCAATCTCCTCAGACGATTGATGCTGGAAACCCTGAGAATCTTCAAGGTCAGGTTCATGTTAACACTCCTGATGATGACACTGAATACCGAGGCCCACGCCTCCACTTCCAGATTCCTTCCTAGAAAACTCAGCCTTTGAACCATAATCAGTACCAAGTTGCTCAGAATGCCTATCCTGAGGCAACTTTTGTACCCATGATGTATTATGTACCTGTCAATCCTGCACTTCAGTATGTGCAGTTTGGGGCACCTCTGGCTCTTAATGCTCAAACTGGAGGGCAGTTCCCTTAGGTTGTGAATGCTGCTCCTCAGACCGTCCCTCCTGGTTTTTCTTACCCTCCTTAGATGTTGTTTGCTCATCATTCTGTGTCTACTCAGGCATATGCTCAGGATGTTTCTCGACCAATCAGTCAGGTCATTGTTCCAAATGCTAGTCCGGCTAGGCCAACAGACTATCAGATGCTAGAGGATAGAATCAAGGCTATAGAGGGTTTCTCAGCTTTCGATATGGATGCCAGAGACTTGTGTTTGGGGTTTCAAATGTGGTGCTCCCTTAAAAATTCAAGGTACCAGATTTACCAAAATACAAAGGATTGAGCTGTCCTCAGAGTCATGTTACGATGTACTATAGAAAAACGGTGTCCTACATTGATAACGATAACTTGTTGATTCATTATTTCGAAGACATTTTTTCTAGGGGTTCCTTGGACTTGTACATGAGTTTGGAGCGTGCCAAAATCAGGCCGTGGAGAGATTTATCTGAAGCATTCCGAAAAAAGTATAAGTATAATTTGGATATGGCTCTGACTAGATTGCATTTGCAGAATCAATCTCAAGAGTCCAGCGAAACATTCAAAGAGTACGCTCAGAGGTGGCGTGAAATGGCTTATCGGGTCAGACCGACCTTGTTTGACAATGATCTGATTGACATCTTTATGGGTACCCTGCAGGGGTTGTATTTTGAGAAAATGATTGGTAGTTCCTCATCCAATTTTGCATATATTGCGACTATCGGGGAAAGAATTGAGAATGGGGTTAAATCTGGAAAAAATACGGGTACTGTTTCTCAGTCGGCTGTGAATAAGAAACCACAAGGTATCTTTAAGAAGAAGAAGGAAGGTGAGGCAAGTGTTATGAAAAAAAAATGTCCACCCTCAGTATCATGTTCTTATGGATCTTGTGTCATATTATCTTTATCCATATATTGTTGCTGCCTAGTATCAGCAACCTCCTTTCCAGTATCAACCGCAAAATCATAATCAACAACCCGCACCGACTCAGCCTGCTCAAACTCAACAAAATGCTTATGATAATAGGGGTCAAGGTCAAGGCCAAAATTATCGAAATAACTATGGTAAACGTCCTCAGATTGATAAAATCCTTGTACCGTATGCTCAATTGGTGCCTTATCTAATTCATGTGGGGGATCTTGTACCAAAGGAAATTCCTCAGGCCATCCCTCCTTATCATCCCAAGCATTACCCTAACGCCTCTTGCGCCTACCACACTGGGTATATTGGACATTCAACTAAAGATTGTTGGTCTCTCAAGAATAAAATTCAAGAGCTGATGAATCAGAAGATTCTGTCTTTTTCAGAAGAAAAACCTAATGTAAAGACAAATGCTCTTCCAAACCATAACGGGTCAGCGGTCAACGCAGTGATTGATGAGGATACTGCAAAATCTGTCAGAAGGGTCATTAATGTAAAAACTCCAATGTCCGTGGTTGTGAAAAAGCTTAAAGAGCATAGGTTTCTGAATGGTATTCATAATAATTCTGTTGTGTGTGAATCAGATTCTGATTATTGTGATATTTTAAAGGGTTGTGTTCAAAACTTGATGAATCAGGGGTTGGTACAGTTCTCAAGATCAAGAGTGGTTGAAGAGATTGATGTTATCGAACCAATAACCATAATATACAAAAAAAAGAAGATCGAAGCTCCTCCCAAGAGGATTCAGCCTATCCATATTCGTGTCCCTGGTCCGTTCCCATATCAAGCCACCAAGGCGGTGCCTTGGAGGTTTGATACGACTACATACATAGGTGGAAAAGAGATTTAATTTTCTAATACCGAAATTGTTAATATAACTAGAACAGGAGGCATGACTCGCAATGGCCGTGTATTCTCTCCAAAATACACTTCTAGGGTGTCTCAATCACCCATAGTTGTCCCTCATAAGGAGAAAGTTATTCATATTCCTCCTTTGCAGGCAGAGGCATTTGTACCCGCCACTCTAATTGTGACGATTGTTCCAGCTGTAACAAAGGTTATTCCAGATAAGAATGCAAAATCTGAAATTTCCAAAGGAAAATGGTTGATAAATGAAGATGAGCAGGTTGAAGGTCACAAGAAAGGTATCTTTGTTGAGGAAGGCCAAGAATTCCTCAAATTGATCAAAAAGAGTGACTTCAAAATTATTGATCGGATAGGTCAAACTCCCTCCAAAATCTCTATATTTTCTTTACTTCTGAGTTCTAAGGCTCACCGTAAGGCATTGTTGAAAGTCCTGAATGTTGCTCACGTGATGCAGGACATCATAGTCGATCAATTTGACAACATGGTTGCAAATATCACTGCCATCAGGTATATAGGATTTAATGAAGCAGAACTACCTCCTGAGGGAAATAGACATATTAGGAATTGCATATTTCGGTCATGTGTGTAGACACCTTACTATCTCGAGTTCTTGTTGATACTGGTTCCTCGCTCAATGTGATGCCAAAAGCTACATTGAGCCAATTACAATTTAAGGGACCCGAGATAAGGGCCAGTGTGTTGATTGTTAGAGCTTTTGATGTCTCTAGGAGGCATGTTATTAGTGAGGTGGATCTACCTATTTGTGTAGGACCTCATCAGTTTACTATCACCTTCCAAGTCATGGACATCAATCCGACCTACAGTTGTCTATTGGGTAGACCTTGAATTCATGTTGCTGGGGAAGTAACTTCTATGCTGCACCAAAGGTTAAAATTCATGATTGATGACAAATTGGTTATAGTTTATGGTGAAGAAGCCCTATTGGTTAGTGAGCTTTCTTTGTTCAGATACATAGAGACAGAGGAATGGGTTGCTGAAACTCCACTCCACTGTTTAGAATTTGAAGATGTCAGTTCAGCTACTTCTAATCATGATCAGTCGTCTACAATAATTCTATCTTCAGTCAGAATTGTCAAGCAAACTCTGTAGAAAGGCCCGTTAGCTGGTTGGGGTCAGGTCGTAAATGTGATACAGAAGCACAACAGATTCGGTATTGGCTATCGTCCATCAGCTCGCAAAGCAAGCCCTAGGAAGCAGAAGTTCAATCCTATTAAGTTCAGCAGTGCGGGTTTCCAAGATGATCACACTGTGGCAGTTGTTGGAGAATCTAGTGGCAACAAATAGGAGACTCCAATTTCGTACGCAAATGTCCTTCGGGATTCAAGCTCACCAACTGGACGAATTTCATGATTCCTATAGTATATTCATAGAAAATGTAATGAATTTTGTTTTCTTGATCCATTGTCTTCACCCGAGACAAGAGGATAGCTTGTAAGGGTCTCCTTTTTTAAAAGTATTATGTGATTAAATAAATAAAATGTTTTTTGCATTCATAATTTTTTTCCCTTTATTTCAGTTATTTTACTTTTCACCGAAAATGAAATGGCAAAAGTTTATATTTTCTTTTTCCATTTTATTAAAATCATATAAAAATAATCTCATAACATACAGAGCACACAAAACCATTGATAATAACATGGCAAGAATCTGCTATAAGTATGGACTTCCAATTAACCAAGTTGAAGATGATAGTAAGGAAGATTGTGAATTTACCGGCTGAGCTAGCAAGGTTCCTTGAGCATAAAGAAAAAGAGATTCAGCCATACAAAGAACCAGTGGATGTTATTAACTTGGGTTCTGAAACCAACAAAAAAGAGATGAAGATTAGGGCATCTCTTGCCGAGCATGTACACTCCGAGTTGGTTAAGTTACTGTATGAATATGTTGACGTCTTTTCTTGGTCATATCAAGATATGCCAAGGTTGGACACCAACATTATTGAGCATCACTTACCACTCAAGCTTGAATGTCCTCCAGTTAAGCAGAAGCTTAGAAGGACCGGAATCGACATGGAACTCAAGATCAGAGAAGAGGTTAAAAAGTAGTTTGATGCTGGCTTTTTAGCTATTTCTGAATATCCTCAATGGATCGATAATATTGTTCCAGTTCCTAAGAAAGATGGCAAAGTCATAATGTATGTATATTACCGAGACCTCAAAAAAGTGAGTCTAAAGGATGATTTCCCCTTGCCTCATATTGACGTTTTGGTTGATAATACAACTCGATTTTCCATTTTTTCTTCATGGATGGTTTCTCAGGGTATAACGAGATAAATATGTCATGCGATGATATGGAGAAGACAACTTTTATCACGCCTTGGAGAACATACTGCTACAAAGTAATGCCGTTTGGTTTGATGAATGCAGGGGCAACATATCAACGCGTCCTGGTAACCCTCTTTCACGACATGATTCATAAAGAGATTGAGGTTTACGTGGATGACATGATTGCCAAATCCAGAACTGAATATGATCACTTGGAGCACCTGAGGAAATTGTTTTCTAGGCTCCGAAAGTTCAAGTTGCGGTTGAATCCAACAAAGTGCACTTTTGGGGTCCGATGTGGTAAATTATCGAGTTTCATAATCATTCAGAAAGGAATTAAGGTTGATATCGACAAAGTTCGAGAAATCCAAGTCATGCCACCTCCCCGAACAGAAAAAGAAGTTTGAGGGTTCCTTGGTCAACTTAACTATATTTCCAGATTCATATCACATTTAACAGCTACATGTGAACCAATCTTAAAATTATTGAGGGAGAATCAATCAATTGTATGAGATAATGATTGTCAAGTGGCATTTGACATAATAAAAAAAGTATTTGCAAGAACCACTGATCCTCATACCACTTGTTCCTGGTAGGCCTCTTATTATGTACCTCACGATACTCGATGAATCCATGGGCTTCATTTTGGGTCAACATGATAACACATGCAAGAAATAACATGCAATATATTATCTCAGCAAGAAATTCACTAAATGTGAGACTAGATACTCACTCTTAGAGAAGACTTGTTGTGCTTTGGGTTGGGTTGCTCGACGCCTGAGGCAATACATGGTTCGCCATACTAATTTATTGATATCTAAAATGGACCTAATAAAGTATATATTTGAAAAGCATGATGTCACTGGTAGAATTGCTCGGTGGCAAATGTTGTTGACCGGATATGATATCCAGTATGTGACTCAGAAAGCGATAAAATGGAGTATTATGTCTGACTGCCTTGCTTATTTACCTGTAGAGGGTTATCAATCATTGAGGTTTGACTTTCCACATGAAGACATCATGTTTATCATAGATTACGCTACTTCAGGCCTCAAGGAAGGCCCCGAACCAGGATCACAATAGGCGTTCGTGTTCGACGGTGCTTCCAATGCTCGTGGTCATAGAATAGGTGCAGTTATCACTTCTCCAACTGGCTTCCACCTTCCATTTACCGCTAGATTATGCTTCTACTGCACCAACAATATCGCAGAATATGAGGCATGTATCTATGGTATTGAGGCGACCATTGACTTAAGGATTAAAATTCTTGAAGTATATGGAGATTCAGCTCTGGTAATCAGTTAGGTAAAGGGTGACCGAGAGACTCGGGATAGCAAGTTAATTCCTTATAAAGAGCATATCGTAAAATGGATGCTCTATTTTGCTAAAATATCTTTTCATAATATCCATAGGGAAGATAATCAGTCGGCAAACGCTCTAGCTACGTTGGCATCCATGTTTAAGGTCAAATGGAAGAATGAAGCACCTGCTATCCATATTAACCACTTGGATGAACCAACACATTGTCTAGCAATCGAGGCAGATTCTGATGACAAGTCATGGTTCTATGACATAAAGACATTTCTAGAGAAACAACAATATCCCGATGGTATATCTATTATAGATAAGAAAGCTTTGAGAAGACTCTCCTCCAAGTTTTTCTTAAATGGTGATATATTATATAAGAGGAATTATGATTCTATGCTGCTCAGATGCATGGATAAACATGAAGCGAGCACGATCATAAAATCCATACATGAAGGTTGTGAGGGTGTACATACGGAAGGTCTTGCTATGGCCAAGAAGATCTTTCGGGCTGGGTATTACTGGACAACGGTGGAGGTTGACTATTACAAATTTGTCAAAAGATGTCATAAGTGGCAAGTATATGGTGACAAGAGCTTTGTGCCATCGACTATGTTGAACGTTTTGACGTCTCCATGGCCCTTTTCTATGTTGGGTATTGATATGATTGGGATGATAGAGCCTAAAGCTTCCAACGGTCATCGACTCATCCTAGTTGCTATTGATTACTTTACAAAGTGGGTTGAATCCGCTTCATATGCCAATGTCACTCGACAGGTGGTTACCCGGTTTATTAAGAAAGAGATAATATGTCGCTATGGAATTCTTAGAAAGATCATCACTGACAATGCCAACAATCTCAATAATAAGATGATGAAGGAATTGTGAAAAGAATTTAAGATCGAGCACCACAACTCTTCATCATATCGGCCCAAGATGAATGATGTCGTAGATGTAGATAATAAGAACATCAAAAGAATTGTCCAAAAAATGGTTAGAACTTATAAGGATTGACATGAGATGCTACCCTTTGCTCTGCACGGTTATAGGACCTTGGTTTATACATCCACTAGGGAAACTCCATACTAATTAGTGTATAGGATGGAGGTTGTTTTACCAATCAAAGTTGAGATTCCTTCACTCAAGGTTATTATGGAGGCTGGCCTTGATGAAGCTGATTGGGTTCAATCTCGGTATGATCATCTGAATCTAATTGAAGAGAAACGTTTAATGGCTGTATGCCATGGTCAGTAGTGCCAAAGGTGCCTCAAACATGCTTTTGATAAGAAAGTTATTCCTCGTGAGTACCGCGTAGGAGAATTCGTGCTCAAGAGATATTATGCTATTCACTTGGATCCTCGGGGAAAATGGACACCCAACTATGAATAACCTTTTGTCATTAAGAAGGCCTTCTCAGGTGGAGCCCTAATACTCACCATAATAGACGGGGAAGATTTGTCATCGCCAATGAATTTCGACATAGTCAATAAAATATTATGCCTAAAAAGAAATGATGATAAAATCCCGCTAGATCGACCATCACAAGATCAATCTATACAAAAATGACTATCCTTATGGACCAAAAATGAATTGTCCATGCAAAAGTTAGGGATCAGATAAAAGATATAAAGCTCACTATGTTGAAAACCCGAAAGGGCGACTTAGGCAAAAATGAGCATCCTGGTGGACGAAAAATAAAAAATGTCCAGACAAAAGTTAGGGATAAAGACATTTGACTATGTTCCTTGAGCCTATCTTACTACAGGTAAATCTCAGACGGTTGAAGATCAATCCAATCATCATCAATAAAACCGAAGTATTGGGATTCAGATCCTACAATGGATGACAGTCAGTGTTGTAATCAATGGAAAAATACAAAAATATTTCCCATTGCCATTTCTTTTATTTTTCAATTTTTGCAATTTCCTATTTGAGGATTTTTGCATCCTTGTACGCGCCATATGTACAAATTTGTTTACAATCAATAAAATTCAATCTTTTATCAATTGCTTTTCATTTCTCCTGCATTTTGTTTGCAAAATAAATGATTTATTTTTATCACATAATGCTATAAAATTTGGGGAATAATAAAAGTTATATTAAAAGAAAACCTTATGCATTACTTTAACCTCCTAAAGAATCCTAAAAGATGATCGATAGTTTGAAAGTTTTTTGCTTAAACATATGGAAATGTCTTGATGACTGCCCCGATTAGATCATTTATCTTTGTGCTATTCAGCAGGACCATGTGGGATCTCCCAACAGTGGTGTTAATACACAACGTTCTCATGATAACAGTTTCTTTGGTATAATTGGTGACGAGTCGAAATCTCCTTTATGCCAGAAACCAAACCCTGTGAATAACATCCATATGTCCATATGAAACATTCATGCATCATGAAAATAAAGCATACATCATGCAACATGGATATCATGTTCCTCATTTGCAATATCCCCACAGAATATCAATAAATCCCAGCAGACGAACCTATAAAAGTCAAACGACCATCCCTATATTTCATATGACCATTTCTCAACGGGAAAATTTCCGGATACTTCGGTATTTAATCCACTTATACCTCGAATATCCGAAAAGCTCTCGTAATTCGACCATTCAGGTTTAAGTAGATTAAATAAGGGCAACTGTCATACCCCAAAATTTGCCCTCCCCTTTTCACTTTTCATCTAACCTATGACCTGAGATTCATCTGTACTGATTCATGCCTCATTCATTCATGTTAATAGTTTCTAATAATCATCATAGATTCAAATTTTATTGCTAACAAGAGCTAGGGTTTGCTTGTGGATCAAGCCCTAGAATTATGGTATTGCTCATCATTTAGAATCATATGGGGTGAAACCCTAATTTCTTGATCCTTTGGGAATTTTATTCATGGAGATCACATCATGGTATTCATATGTGCATCAAAACCTTAGTACTTGACTTTGCTCCTATTAGATCTTGTGATTAACCTTTTGAGCATTGACTAGATCATCCAAACCCTAATCTTAGGCCCATGTGTTGGGAAGTTGGTTGTGGAGCTTTATGCTTGGTTTGAAGACCTTGGTTTATTGGTTTGCATCATGAAACCCTAATCAAGGAGCCTTGGTGCTTGTGTGTTATATCTTGATTTGACTTTTGAACCATGGGATTGACTGAACCCCTAATTCCTGGGGAAGAGGTTCTTGATTATCTTGTCATGCATCACCAACCATTAAAATTTCTTTGTGCATAATAATCATTCATTTGGCCTACATGTCTATATGCTTGGCATTTCATCTAGTTCAAGGCTTTGGTCAATGATCTATACATATGTGCATTCTACTTGGTCATGCCTAATCCTTTGATTCTAAGCCTATGGTGCTTTCAAATTCATAGGTCTTTGGTTATTAAATTATGATTGCATTGGTGCATTTATCTGCTGGTCCATTATTTGTCCTTAATACATTATTATTCATAGGGGCATTTCTTCTTGATTCATCAATGTATCTTAATCCATTTGATTCATGTGTCATCATAAGATTGATTCACCATATATCAAATTTGGTTTTTAGTTGAAGATCATTCAAAAAATCAAAGTTGGTTCACACCCAATTCATAATCATTGATGATTCCATTCATTTATTAATGCCTAAATAGTCCATTACAAAAAGAAATATGAAATTTCATTTTTCAAAAAGTTGACTTTTGGTCAGTTGTTGACTTTTTGGTCAACCAGTTGACCAAAGTCAACCTTTGCATTTTTTTTCATCCTAAGCCTAATTCTAATTACATTCTATCCATACATGATTCATAAGTTCCCATATGGCTTCACAAACAATAATTCCCATTTTTGACCACACCATGCCAAACCATGGTCACTTTGCCATAAACCAAGCATTACTTTGTCAAACTTGCTTTGCATTTCCTTTCCACACTTTTCCTTTCATAAGCCAACCCTAACACATGTAAACCAACCAAAAATTTCATAACATTGCCTAACATGAAACACATTGCATGATATTTGCAAAATTCAACAAAACCAAAGCTTACCACATTCATCATGTTGCCAACTTGCTGCAAGCCACATATCATCATTGCCTTGCCATTTTCTACATGAAGCCACGATCCTCATCATAAAGGCCTGCATCAGATCACCCCAGCGATGAATTCTATTGCGACATGTTACATGGTGCCTTGCATCAGCTTGTTATCATCATCAAGTTATCATGTCCTGAACTCCAAACATTTGTCCTGCATGCTGCAGCCTAAGCAATTCCTTGATGCCCTACAACATGCTACACCATGCCCTACATCATATCACCATCATCAAGTCACCATGCCACAAACCTCATACATGGACTTTGGTCTTGAACAAGCCATGGCAACATCCTATATCATAGCCATAACATAGTCTAGTCATCATACAACAATATGCATTGAACAAAACTTACAATATCGAGTTCATTACCATACCACATGCATGACCATGACATACAAATTGCCTTATATCCTGCAGGTCATCATCAATAGCATTTATGCATACAACATAACGGGATTTTTCAGAAATCGAGCAAGTTATCAAATCATCAAAATAGAACTTCATCATCATTAAACATTTAATCCACATCAACTAATAATCATTTGCAGTTAACCTGCACTAATTCACCAATTAACAGTTATCTAAACTAACATCACAAACTACTTAACCTGCATTTTCAATCAGTTAATCACACTTCATTTCACACTAACAAAAATTGGATGTCACTAACGAAAATTTTAGTTAATCTGTTTTCACTCAAAATCAGTTAACCAAGTGTAACTCTAACAACTTCCACAACTATAACTAACTGAATCAAACTCAACTAACTGATTTAACCCCGTGATAACCTTCAACTGATTTCCATTTTCAAAATCTAATAGAGCAAACAAATCCATTAATCATATTGCATATAACTAGATTCACCTTCACTCATTTATAGGATCTTCGATCACTCAATCATTTCTCTCGATTCACCTGGATTCAACTCTTTCATCCTCTCAACTTAGAGCTATCTAAAGTCACGATTCCCTCAATTTCAGTTTGAGACTTGGAAGAAGAAGAGAGAAGAAGAAGATTAAAGAGCATAGGATCGAAGAAGCAAGAGCTTCGAAGGTTGTAAAGAAGATTATATGGAATTTCCGGTGCCTGTTACGGTGAGTGAATCCTTCAATCTTCATCATTTTGCTCCAAATAAGTTACCATAATGTAGTGCGTTTTGAGGTGAATCAAAGCCCTAACATCTAGGGCTTTGATTCCATGTATCCACCATTTAGTTTTTTTCTTAGTTTTAGGGTTCTTGAACTGTTCCTTTCGATTTGGAAATGTTTTGAGGATTTAGTTGAATTTGTTTATGGATTTGGACTTAGCATGAGATTTAGGTCATTTTTGTATGTTTAATTTTTTGTATGGCTGCTACACCACCGTCGGTGATGAGCTCCGACACGGTGGAGGGAAGAGATGAAGATGAATGCCATTTGATTGTTTTCTGAGCACGTGTTAAACGTGATCCATGTTGTTCACATGTTTCTTTCCTAAACTGAACTCAGATTTCTCCTTCAGCCATTTTCAGAATTGGGCCTAGACGAATCTCATTTTCGTCCCCATAATCACTTCGCATACTTCCTCACTTCCTTGAGTTGTTTTGTGAATTATATTTTGTGGGCTTGTGGCCTCTGGGTCCAACCATTTGTGCTGGCACCTTGGTGCAGGGCCTACACCCCCGAGATCTGGCTCATTTTCTTTTTTTTACTTGCTTTTGTTGTTATTTAGTTTTAATTAGAAAATAATTAGGTTTAAGGGCCTAATTAGGTTGATTAGAATTTGTTTTTCTTGTTAATTAGGGTATTAGATTAGAGATTAATTAGGATATAAGAAATTAACTAGAATTTTAGGTAATTAGTTTTAGAATTTTAGAATTTTTGAAATTTAGATTTAATTAGAATTTTAGGGTTAATAGATTTTAGAATTTTAATTAGGATTCTATGAATTAATTAGAATTGTAGAATTTTAATTAGGTGGAATTTTATTTGTTCTTAATTGATGTTTAATCAATTTGATTCTTGTATAAACTTTGTTACAATTTTGTGATTAATTTGTCTTTCAACTAATGACATGCTCCCTTAGACTAAGGGTTTAGATTTAGATTAATTGATATTTTTAATCATTGTTGGTCATGTGCTATTAAATAGATTGTTAATGTAATCTTAATTGTGGCATGATCTCTTAGTTAGAATTTGTGCATATTATTAACCTTTAGATTAGGTTGTATATGATTAACCATAGATTTCAATTTAATTCAAACCCTTTGATTTAAGTTGATCAAAAGAGCTTTTGATTAACTAGATCCTTTGATTCATGTATAATACCACAGTCTATTCAAGTGATCAAAAGTCCCCTGATCACTTGATAAGACTATTCTGTAAAGTTGTGGATCTCAAGGCCTCAAGTTCAGACTTTTATGCAAGGCATCCTAGTCAAATCAAGTGGTGGATTATACAAGGCATATCAAAGGTGTTTCTTCAAGATCTTGTTAATCAAGATTAAAATTGTGTGACATGAGCCTTAAGAAATAGGGAATGAATGAGAGTGGAGAATTCCATTAACTCATTCTGAATATCTTTGGGTACGGGACGAACGACATAGTTTCTCATCGTATTCACCTATATTCATAGAATTTAGCACAATTCAAATCATATGATTATCAAGTCTCCTTTCAAAGAAAATAGTGCAACAAGCAGAAGACTCTACCAACAACTTATCAATCTGGATTCAAGTTGTATGCCATGAGCCTTAAGTAACAAAGAATGATGAGAGTGAGCATTCCTATCCTTGTCTAGGGTATCCTTAGGTACGGGACGAATGACCCAGTTGCTCAAGGTATTCGCCTTTGTTAGTAGACTTTAGTGCAATTCGAATCAAATGATTGATAAGGTCTTCATCATCATAAGGAGCGACAAGGATTCTTCTCCAGCAACTTGAAAGTTATGATGAGAATCACATGCCACGAGCCTTAAGTAGTAAAGAATGAATGAAAGTGGAGAGCTCTATTAACTCATTCTGAATATCTTTTGATACGGGACGAATGACTCGGTTGCTCATTGTACTCACCTTTACTCATAGACTTTAGTGTGGTTCATATCCAATGACTTCCAAGTCCTCTTCGTCATTCATTATCATATATAATTTCTCTTTCCTCAGTCTCTTGTTGTTAGCCCTAGTATACTGAACTACGAAAGCTCTGACTTTCTCATTGCACAATGAGAATACATAGGCACGAGGGTTTAGATTCTCCGCGAGCTACCCTATCTATTAATCCTACCTTATTTATTATTTCTCCATTCATCACTCAATACCATCTTTTGAGATCAAATATCACTTTCCTTGGATTCCATGCACATCCTTTTAGGACAATATAACGGTAGTCTACCTTGTGAACCAAGAGATGTTTGGCTATAAAACCAAGCATTTCATTCCTTCTTTTTTTGGCTAAGACGCCTGTTTACTCTTAGGTTCAGAGTTTATTCCTTCATGAATCCAGTATACCATTCTTCTTTGGTTTCAAATTGTTTATTCCCTACAGTGATACACTATTCCCTATACTAAACAACACTACAGTCAAAACTTGAAGTTGTGTTTGTCTTATCAGTCCATATTGCCTAGGCAAATACCTCTTTGTTTCCACTGCAGTTAACCCTCGAAATTGTGTTTGTCTTATCAGTCCTTGTTGCTTAGACAAACATCTCTTTTGTTTCCACCATTCTGTTCGTAGAAGGTATACTTTTAATCACTTATCTCTTCTTTGTTCTCGTGGTTCCATGAACTACGAATGCTCTGACTTTCTCATTGCACGATGAGAATACATAGGCACGAGAATTTAGATTCTCCGCGAGCTACCCTATTTATCAATCCTACCTTATTTATTATTTCTACATTCATCAAACAATACCATCTTTTAAGATCAATAATCAATTTTCCTTGGATTCCATGCACATCCTTTTAGGAAGATATAATGGCAGTCTACCTTGCGAAACAAGAGATGTTTGGCTACGAAACCAAACATTTCATTCCTTCTTTTTTTGGCTAAGACGACTGTTTACTCTTCGGTTCAGAATCTATTCATTCGTGGATCCAGTATACCATTCTTCTTTGATTTCAAATTGTTTGTTTCCTACAATGATACACCATTCCCTGTACTAAACATCACTACAGTCAAACCTTGAAGTTATGTTTGTCTTATCAGTCCCTGTTGCCTAGGAAAATACATCCTTGTTTCTACTGCAGTTAACCCTTGAAATTGTGTTTGTCTTATCAGTCCCCGTTGCTTAGACAAACATCTCTTTTATTTCCACCATTATGTTGGTACAAGGTATACTTTTCTTCACTTATCTCTTCTTTATTCTCGTGGTTCTACGAACTACGAATGTTTTGACTTTCTCATTGCACGATAAGAATACGTAGGCACAAGGCTTCAAAACCTTGGCAAGCACAATCCTAATTATTCCCTCTCATGCTTTAGGGCACCATTCATATTCATAAACCACTATTCACTACCTTCATTCAATACATACTACATTCATTCACTCCATGTGATATAACTTATCTTTGAGCCAAATACACCATCTCTTTGAGCTTCATCTTATGTCTGCTTGAGAACCAAGAGTTGTTTGCGTTGTAAAATCAAACACTTAATTCTTTTTGTTTTCGGCCATACCATATATAGTGGTGAATGCTTCCGGCTACCCACATATTGGTTAACGTCAGTTTTACTCTTGGGTTCAGATCTCATCCCCTTTTAGAGTTCAAATGATTATCCTTTGGTTCAAACCATATTTGTCATCACTCTTCTTTTCACCTCCCATTAATTTTATGAACTACGAAACTCTAAATTCCTTATTGCACTATAAGGATACGTAGGCATGAGGGCCCTAATCCTCACCGAACACTCTATCTTTTATTTCCCCTTTCCCTTATCTTTCGCGAGTAATCCTTAGATATAACACTCATTCGAGCAAGAACAATCAAAATGGTTCTCGTTGAGTACAACTGATGTTAGAGATGTTAATACCTTCCCCTTGCATAACCAACTTCCTTACCCAATTTCTCTTTCTCCGGATTTTATCGATGTTTTCCCTTTCATTCTGGAATAAATAAAGTTCGATGACAACTCTGTTATATGTTCAAACGTGCGATGCCTTCAAATATATTTCCGCTAGTTTCAGTAAGGGATAGGCTTTAGGTATTATGGCAAAATTGTTAGAATTAATAGTTGTTAGGATTAATAGCTTAGGTATTATGACTTAACTATTATGACTATTAGAATTAAGGGTCTCAATTTTTTTAATATCTTTTTTGTATTAATAATAGCCTTTAGGTATTATGACTCTAGGTATTAATAATATACTACCGTGTAAACGATAGGTATTAATATATTACTGTTAATTTTTTTAAAGTAAATATGTTACTGTTAATTTTTTTTGGTAGTAATAATAGACTATATGTAATAATATATTATTGTTATTTTTTTAAAGTAAACTATAGGTATTATAATTATTACTGTTACAATTAATTTAAGGAGATACAATTAATTAATACTAATTGCAATTTTTTATTTTTATTAATAATAGAATCACACAAAAAAACCTTTTAAACAGCAATATTTTTCAATTCCATTCTATCTCAAACTCAAAGCATAATACTACAACCACAAAATTCTCAAGTCTCCTATATTTTTTCCTCTCTTCCTCTCTAATCTTATAATCACTTTTGACTTGCCTCTCACCTCTCTCACTCATTGTTATCTCTTGCAAGTATTATAAAAAAATTGTAATGAAAGAGAAAAAAAAAGAACATCAAAGGCATCTCAAAAAATAAGTTTATTTATTTAATATTTATTATTAATATTTAATTATTATTTTTAATCATTTTATATGTTTTAATTTTATTATTAGTGAATTTTATTTATTTTATATTACTATATATTGCAAAATATTTATTATTTTATTTTAGAATAAAATAATGTCAACTCAAAAATTTGGATCAAGATCTTCAAAATTGAAGGAAAAGAAAAAGAATTGAATCTTTAGTTGAATTACAAAAGGGGATTTTAGATAAATTTATCAAAACAAACAAAATAAAAGTAAATTTGAAAATTTAGGCGATTATTCATTGAATGAATAAGTTACTAACAATGTAGAAGTTAACATCATAGAGGTTAACGAAAATGAAAATGTAGATCTAGTAGAAGAACTTAACAATGTAAAAGAAGTTAACAACTTAGATAATAATGAAAATACAAATAATAATTTATTAATAGAAGAACTTGATAGTGTAGACACAACTAGAAATATATGTGATCCAAGTCAATGGACAAATATTAGTGCAAATTTGAGAGATTTATTAGTAGAAAAAGGTTCCCTTATATAGATTTTCTTAAAGATGAATCCTCAAGACATTCTTTCCCTTATTTTATATTAAAACATTATCCAACGGAGAAAAGCGTGAAAAAATATAATTTATATATTCTCAAGATTTGGATAAAATATTTTATTTTTGTTGTAAATTGTTTAATACTCTTTCTAAGACAAGCAAATTAGCAAGTTGTGGTATTAAGGATTGAAAAAATTTGAGTTCTAAGTTGATGAGTCATGAGATGATTAATGAACACATCATTAATATGAGTTCATGAGTTGATCTAGAAATAAGTTTGTTAAAAAAATAAGACAATTGACATACATGCTCAAGAACAAATAAATAGAGATAGAGAACATCGGATAAATATTTTATTTAGAATAATTGCAGTTGTTAAAGCTCTTGAAAAAAACAACTTAGCCTTTCACTTTAACAAATAAAAAGATTTACAAGGAACATAATGAAAAATTCTTAAGTCTTATTGAAAGATTGTTGAATTTGATTCTATAATGCAAGAACATATTCGTCGAGTTAAAGATAAAAAAAATTAATAATCATTACCTTGGACATAAGATACAAAATGAATTAATAAGTTTGATAGCAAATGAAATAAAAACAAAAATTATTCAAAAAATTAAAATGCAAAGTATTTTTCAATTATATTTGACTGCACTCCTGATATAATCTATCAAAAGCAAATGACTTTTGTCTTACGATGTGTTGATATTTCTTCTAGTCCAGTAGAAACTTTTGAACATTTTATAGATTTTTTAGTAGTAAATGATACAATTGAAAATGGTCTTTTTGATGCAATTGTAAATGAGATAAAAATTATTGAACTTGATATTAGTAACTTAAGAGGACAAGATTATGATTATGGGTCTAATATGAAAGAAAATCATGAAGGAGTGCAAAAAAGATTTTTAGATATTAATCCTAGATCATTTTATACTCCATGTGGTTGTCATAGTTTAAATTTATTACTTTGTGATATGGCTAATTGTTGTCCTAAAGCTACATCTTTTTTTTAGAATGCTACAATGTATATACACACTATTTTCTTCTTCTACTAAAAGATGAAAAAAATTACAAGATCATATTTCTAGCCTAACACTTAAATCATTGTCACAAACACGTTGGAAAAGTCGCATTGAAAGTGTGAAAGTTTTGAGATTTCAAACTTTACAAATAAGAGATGCTTTATTGAAATTATGTGAAATTACCGATGAACCTAAAATAAAAAGCTAAATTGAATGTTTAGCAACTTATAAGCTTTGAAATTTTGAATTTTTATTAGGAGTGATTATTTTGTATGATATATTATTTGCAGTAAACTCTATTAGTAAAAATATGCAATCAAAAGATAAGCGTATTAATGTTGCTATAGAATAATTGAAAGGTCTTATTTTATTTTTCAAAAAATATAGGAAAAATGGATTTGAAAATGCTATAATTTCTGCAAAAGAAATTGCTTTTGAAATGGATATAGAACTAAAATTTCGTGAAAAACGTATTATTCGCAGAAAGAAACAATTTGATGAGATTATTGACAATGAAGTTATAAAATCTCTTGAAGAGTCATTTAAAACCGATTACTTTTTATATATAATAGATCAAGCAATCACTTCATTTCAAAGTAGATTTGAACAATTTAAAATATATAATGATATTTTTTATTTTCTATCTAGTATTGAGATGTTAAAATCCATTGAAGTTGAAAATTTAAAAGAGAATTATTTTAACCTTGAACGTTCATCAAAACATAATGACAAAACACATATTGATGAATTAGATTTATTTATGAAAATACAAGTTTTAAAAGAAATAATAAAAGTAGAAAATGATACAACAATTGATATACTTAATTATATAAAGAGACTCGATTCTTTTCCAAATGTGTATATTGCTTATAGAATATTGTTAATAATTCCTATAACCGTTGCATCGGGCGAGAGAAGTTTTTCAAAACTAAAGTTAACAAAATCTTATTTAAGATCAACATTGTTTCAACAAAGATTGAATGAATTGGATTTATTATCAATTGAAAAATAGATGTTAAATGAAATAGATTACAATAATTTAATAAATGATTTTGCATCTCAAAAAGCTCGCAAAATAAAATGAAAAATGAAAAATATTATTAACTTAAAAAGGCCTCATTTTAGGATCTAACTTAGGCATCAATATCTGTTGGGCCGACCCTGGTTGAGTAACAACAATAGATGTCAGTGTTGCTTCCATGAGTTCTTGTCTTCTACTGGAAGAGGTGACAGATTCTGAAGTTGCATCCTTTATATTCTAAATAACTGATACAAAAGAGGTTTGGAGATAATCCCACTTAGCAGTATAAGTTATTGGTCAAAAGTATAAGTTATATCATTAACCAAATCCTACACTTTATCAAGAAAGATAGATTTGATTTCTCCTGTGAGTGCCCTTCCTATTAGAATTGTTTTGTAAGATGTCAAAACTATGGTACTTTAGCGTTTATGTATATTGGACGGTATCTGTTGAGTCTAAATGTGAATCTTAGCATTAGTAAGCATAACAACATTTTGGAAATAGTTTATAAGAGATTTAGAAAAGGTTTGAAAAGACTTCATGCATCAAAAATTGATTTTTATATGAAAACAGGTTTATGTGTCGACACATAAATGCTATAAGTCGATACATAGAAGAATTTTTTTTATGTGTCGATACATACGAGTTATAGGTCGGAACATGTAACTCATTTTTAAAGCCTGTAGCTTTTGTTTGATGTGTCACCTCTACAGGTCGACACATGCATCATATGTGCTGACACATGACTTACAAAGATCGACACATACATTAAAAATATTTAAATTTTGCATTGTTTTCTATTCCTTTTGCTTCATACTTGCATGCATGTATATACTTCACGCATACATCACTTCTAGTAAGGTTCGAGAGTAAACCTACACAAAACTGGGATTTCAAAGAGTTATCATCATCTTCAACCTACATTTTATGCATACACACAAACAAACTACACATAATCATTCTTTGTTTGGGTGCCATCTAGAATCGGTTGATAATGTCCAATTTAGGTTGTTGAATTGTAAATTGAATTGAGATCTTTGAGGGTTTCAAATAAGAAAACCAAGTTGGGGTTTTTCTTCAAGATCAATTAGGAATTTGAAGGTTTTAGACAAGGTTACTCAATTTGTATATGATAGAGTGAAGGCTTTGAAGAATGGAAGATTCTTGCAAAGGAGTAGCGTGAGACGGTGGATCATATTGGTAAATCTTGCATTACACCAATTCACAATTTGGGTTCGATCGAGTGAAGACTTTGAAGAACGGAAGGTCCTTGCAAAGGAGTAGCGTAAGACGGTAAATCAAATTGGCATTGTTGAATTACTTGATCAAGTTCAAATTAAGAGAAGAGAAAATGTTATAATCAACGTCAAACTTAGGGTTTGTAGGGTTGAATTGCTACATTTCTCTTGTATTCTACTTTTTCAAAGTAAGGTTAATTTCATTATCTCAATTCAAGTACGAATTGAGGGCAGACGTACCCATAACGAGGTTGATTGGGGAACTCTCACTCTCTCTCTATCTCTTTTACATTTCATTTGTAAATTGTTGAACTTATCGATTGTACGATCAATACGTTTGGTTAAAATTTTGATAACCTTTTGAAAGAGGTTTTGTTGAGTTGATCACAATCCTTTAGATTGTGGTTGGATTTGAAGATCAACAAAACTATACAAATTTCCAAACAAAATCAATTGCACACAAAGTGTTCTATAATTTGTCTCAATAGTATTTTTGTGTATTTTATCATTGGGAATAGTATCTACTTTTAGCATTGCATTCAATTGATTGTGGTTTAAAGTCTGTTGATCAATTTTGTATTCATTATTATACTTTGATTGTAATTAAGCATGTCTGAGCTTTTTGATAGCGGTTCAGTTAGAAGATTCGATCCGGGTCACTTTTGCTCGCCATAAAATTTTTCAAAATAATTTTTGTTCCAGTTTTTAACTTGGGATCTATTCACCCCCTAGATCATTTCCTATAATCTAACAAGTGGTATCACGAACTCCAATTAATTTTGTTCTTTAATAATCGCTTATTAGAAAATGGCTACGAAACCTAAAGGAGCATACAATAGAGCGCCCATTTTTATCGATGAATATTATGGCTATTGGAAAGCTTGTATATGTATATATATCAACTCAGTTGATAAAGGTGTCTGGGACGTCATCGCTAATGGTGCTAATCAAATTACAATGACCAATGGTGAATGTGTTGTCGTACCAAAATTGGAAGCACAATGGAATGATAACAATAAGAATTTGTGGTCGCATGATTGGAAGGGACACAATATTCTCATATCTGAACTTGGTGTTGTAAGACCCTAATTTTGTCCCTAAGATCCCTCATGGCATCATAACATTGCATTTGCATTGCCTCAAGGATCACTAGCATCTTGGTTCCCTTTGCCTTTGGGTGGGACTTCTTGAGAGTGGTTTGAGATCACCAAGCATGCTTGAATTGTATATCATTGCTTATCTTATTTTGTTTACTAACTAAAAGCACAAAAAATATGTCACTAACATCTCTTGTTTGTAGCTTGAGTAATCACAAGGTCAAAGGCTTCAAGGAGATCATTGGTACAAAGATATGGCCAAGAGGAGATGAAAGCAAGCATGGTAATGGTTCCCAAAGTTCTTATCCATTAAATATGCCTCCCTATCATCTAAATTCACCATTTTGATCAAAGCAAGTCAAAGGGTTTGAGGTTTGTCCCCCAAGGAAACCCTAATTCATCTGTGCACCACAATGCCTTGCTCTTGAAGCAACCTCAGCACATGGTCAAATACAATCAAGGAAAGTTCTTTAATTCATCATTTCATGCATATTTGAACTTATTTGAGTGTCCTCAATCATAAATTCATCAAGATATGAGTCATGGACTTGAGAAGTTGATCAGTCAATTCATCTAACTATTTTGAAAAGCACTGAGACCTAACTTTTTATGTGTTGGTCAAATGGAGATGATTCCAAAAGCAAAAATGTTCTTAAGGAAAATATGAACAACTGTAATGTTCATCAAAAATTTATTTGAAGCTTGGAAGGTCATCTCCCATTCCAAGACATTATAGGTCATTTTGACTGAAACCCTAATTTTGGGTCAACTTCCCAAGGACATAACTCATTCATTTTTTATGATTTTTAGGTGGGATCAAATGCATTGGAAAGCTTAAGATGTCTACTTCAAATGTAATGTTGTAACAAATTTCAAAATCTCAAAGGAAATACATGTGACAATGCAAGACATTATAGGTCCTTTTGGACCAAATGCATTGAAAGGCAAAAAAGTCCAACTTCAAGTGCCTATAACTCTTTCGTAAAAAATCCAAATGATGAAAACTTTAAGTCCATTTTGATTGTCTTGAAAATATCTACAACTTTGATGTTGGAGGTTGTTTCATTTGAGGCTTGCATCATCAAAACATAAGGGTTTGAACATTAGCCAAATTTGGAAACCTTGCATTAACATGTTTTGCACATTACACTTTAAACTCAAAATTCACCAATTTCCACACTTCAAATGGATTTTTTCCCAACATAACAATTGTTCCTTACATCAAGACCTTTCCAACCATTACCCACATGCTTATGTTTGGATTTTCTAATTGGCATTTTCGAAGAGGTGAATGTTTAGGTTCAAATATGGAATTCACATGAAATCTTGATACACAAGCAAATGCCATTCAAACTACACGTCCAATTCAACTTGGTTTGTGTTCAGCATTCATTTGCATCAGCTTTTGGGCTTTGCACGCGCCTGTACAGGCCCATGCATGAAGGGTCCAAATTCTATGCACACGAGTATTGCCTTGCATTGCTTCAAGCTCAGCTATAAATACATGCTCCTCTTCATTCAATTCTCAACCTAATGGCGCCTAAGATGCTGCACAATTGAATCCATAACCATTACCAAAGAAGCTAGTTCATTTTTCTCCAAATTTTTCAGATCCAAAATTCAACTACATTTGGTTGAATCCTTGGATCTAAAGCTTCTAAACCTTCATCCTGCATCTCATTGATCTTCTGTTTTGGCAAAGAAAGTAAGGAATCAAGCTCAAGTTTCCAGAATTCAAGTTTGTTCTTCAACTGGTATTTGCTTCGAATCTCTCATCTCTTTGATCTATTTGCCTGGCCAAAGTGTTTTCTGAAGTCCTCACTTGAGAGGCAAGCTAGTGGTAGCTTCAATTTTGTTTTTCTTTGATCTGCATTTTTCTTACCTGAATATTCCACCTCAGATTTCTCAACCTATAGGAATCTTGAGTGTGATTCAAGGTTACAGGGGTGAGCTTCATTTTGGTATAAGGATCGTGCAAAATGGTGAAGGTTTGAAAACCTGCTAATCTGGCCGGAATTTGGAAGCTCACCGGAGAAGAAGGTGGCTCCGGTGCCCGCCCATTGCCAGTTTGAATCTGGACCGTTGGATCTCATTTCTAGATTCAATCTCAGCCTTTGTTTGTTATGACCTTTTTTAATTCTTTGTGTGACGCGATTGACCAAGGTTCACCATGAGCGCGCGCCTCAGGACCATCAGATTGGCCACGTCAATTAATGAACGTGATCCAACGCTTCCTGATTTTCCACATTTTCTAATTTCTGATTTTATTTTCTTTAATTCATTTTTATTTCCAAAATTCATAACTCTCTCATTTTTTATCCAAAAATTATGGGACCAATTGCATTAGTCTCCAAATAAATTCTAGTTTCTATTTCTGATTTTTAATTTTTTTTTTATTTTATCATTTGATATTTTTTGTGAATTTTCTCTTTTCTGGTTATTTTTAATTCATTTTAAATAGTTTTTGATATTCAAAAAATACAAAAATATTTTCCTAATCTATTTGAATGATGATGGATCTATGAAAAATATTCTCATCAATTTTTTAATTGATTTGAGATTTTAGTTCAATTAGGTTATTTTTATTCATTTTTAATTGATTAAAAATAGTTTCTGACTTTTAAAAATGCTGAAAGTTTTTGTCAAACTTTGTTTTACCTTGTTGAACTTAGGATAAATTACTTGGACCTTTCAAGGTTGATTTGAAGTGATTTTGAAGTTTAACCTTTCTTTTATTTTAATATTAAAAATGCCAAAAATATTTTGCTTATTGTTTGATCTCCAATCTTCATCTCATTTCTGATTTCTCATTGTTTGACTTTGACTTTCAATGTCATTTAGTCAATACATATAGATTGGTACATGTTGTTTCATCTTATGCATTTTGATCTTTCCATTTCCTTATCCATTCTTCATCTTCTTCTTCTTCTTCTTCTTTTTTCTTCCTTTTTGATCAATGAGTTGAAGATTGATAAGTTAGCATTGATTAGGGAGACTTAATCTTCCTTGATTCAAATCTAATTCATCTTGATCAATTGATCAAGTGAATGGATTTGCATTAAGGATAGGTTGTTTTCTAAATCATGCAAAAGGCTTAAACCAATACAAGATCAATTCTCTTTTTCTTTTTTGGCATGGCAAGTTGTTGGAACTTGGTTCACTAATCAAGACTTCTAACTTGTGTTGTTGCCTATATTATTATTGACCGGCCTCAGATAGTTGTGACTTCTACATAAGTCCAATTACGATTGCTTAACATAGCGCTAAATTTGCCTTATGGCACACTAACTACTAATACTAACCATTAACAATTAACATTTACTTCTTGCTCTTTACTTTTATGCAATTTACTATTCTTGCACATTTTATCCATTTGCTTTTCTCTTTGCTCACTTGAGCCCATGTTTATGTTAATGCCATTTGCCTTTTGCTCACTTGAGCCCATAATTGTGTATATACTATTGTGTTTGTGTTTTTGTTTTGATTGTTGTGGACCAAATGCAAAGAAGTGGACTTAGATCTTAGGACCTTCCCTATGCAAAGAATGGAGAAATGGACTTAGATTCTAGGACATTCCTTATGCAAAATTGGAATAAAAGGACCTTAATGATGAAGATGGACTAGAAGTACCAACATCTCTAAACTCACTCTTGTCCATTCTTGATTTACTTCATGGAACTTTTGATGTGTGTGCTTTTGTGCTAGGGGATTCTATGAGCTCAAATTGAAGGACCATTGCCATGTTCATCCAAAATGAAAGATACAAGATGCATTGAAGATCCCTCAAGAGAGTTGTTTGATTGCTTGAGCTTACTATTTTTGTGATTGCTTATTCCAAAGGATGGGAGCTACTTGGATCATCACTATGATCTCAAGAGAGGAACTCCTTGTGTGGTTTTATTCTCTTTTCTCTTGCCTCTTGTATGCCTAGGACTTTAGCCCTTCTTCTTCTTCCCTCCACTCTAACCCAAGCCAAAACTTTTGTGCAAACATTTAACATTTCTTTCCAAACATTAGAAACCTAAGCCTTATGCTTTTGATTTTCAAACCTTCTTTTCATAATACTTATTTTGAATTGAACCTTTAAACCAACTTTGACCACTTTTGTATATACTTCTAATTGGTAAATATAACCCATTCAAATGTCTTTTTGCGGTTCCAATGGCCACTTCTTTAATCAAACTTTTCATAACCTTTAGCTATTAGGTTTGAGTTATCTTTGTGGTAGATGTAATACTCACCTATATCCTTAGTGATGGACAATGAGTCTTCCATGCTTATTATAGGGTTAACCCCTCACTAGCATGTTGAAGCCATCCTCACATGGTGGATTTGTGGTTTTAGGTTGAGTTTTCTCCCTTGGATAACAAAAGATCTTAAGGCTTTTGGACCAATCAATTCACCAACTCATTTTGAGATTTTTACCCCGAACTACGAGGTTTTGATCCTAATCTTTTTTAAGATGGTACGTAGGCAATGGGTTTATCCATCCAAACACAAAATGTAAATAACTTGTATATTCTCTTCTCATCTCTTCAATCATGTTTGCACAAACAAACTTTCACAAAACAAATAACCTTTACAACAAGTATGAAAAGGGCTCCCTAGGAGTACCTAGGATGTTTTGGGTGCCTAACACCTTCCCATTGCATAACCAACCCCCTTACCCAGATCTATGTTCTCTTTTACTAGTTTTTGTTAAAACTTTTAGGTTTTTGTTCGCTTTCTAACCATTCCTTTGGATAAATAGAAGTGTGGTGGCGACTCGACTTGTATGATTTACCTTGGATTTAGTCAATATCTCTAATGGTAACGAATACCCCGCTACAGAAAAGTGGCGACTCTGCTGGGGAAAACATTTGCCCAATGGGTTTATCCAACTTTTCATATTGTGTTGTATTGTTTTGTGACATGTTTTTGTGCAATTTGGGATTACTGTATTGTATGTAATGATTGAATTGCTTGAATATTGATTCCTTGCATGCTTGGTGATCTTTGTGAGATGAGTCCTATACCCGGACTCGAGTGCACTTATGGTAGGAGAATGGCGTAGTCTTGTTGACTTGTGTGGAGTTATTCCTTAGCAAGTTGACTTGCAAGTCCATTCACTTGGTGGAGGTCATGTTGGGATCAATAATGTCACACAAGTAAGTTGTGGTTAGACATTACTCTTTCCAATATAGACCTTAGAAGCCAAGGACCTTAGTTTACCAAGCCCATCTTGGCCTATTCTTAAGATGTAGTGAGAAAGTCGTTCAAATGCAAGATTTGATACGATTGTTACGCGATACTACACTCATAAGAGTCTCTCTTGAGAATATTTTTGGAATACGAGTAGTCGTTTCTCCGATAATATCCGAAAGATGGGATGATGACTATGGGAACCTCTTGTAGAACATGTTTGGCATGTTTAAACCCTAGTACATTCCCTTTGGGTGGTTCTTAACCGAGACTCCATGCTCGTGACTCGCAACAAACCCTTGATTCATGGTTGATCCGTTCATGTATCCTTAATATCAATGGAACTTGGGTGTTGATAAGGTGTAAACCATAATCCACCAAAATGGATGATTGATATTAAGGATGATATGATCCATCCCATGACCTTTGTTTGGTGTGCTTTGCTTGATCCTTGAGTGTGATTGTTGTATTCATGCATTCATGCACCCATTTGCATCCATATCATCAAAATAATAAGAAAATTGTCAAGGAACTTAAGGGGTTTATTTGCAAATTTTCAGACATGGAAAGACAAAGAAGTACAGTTTCAGACAACCAAATTTGAAAGAGCTAAGGAATTTGACATCCTATGTATTAGATCCTTTGGGTTTCAAGGCTCGTTTTGGGAAGCTTCTTCCTCTTCTGACTACTCAGGTGGATGAAGGGTTGATGAGTGTATTGGTACAGTTTTATGATCCTTTGTACCATTGCTTCACGTTTCCGGATTTTCAGCTTTTACCCACGCTTGAGGAGTATGCCTACCTTGTGGGTATACCTATTCTAGACCAGTTGCCGTTCAGTGGCTTGGAGAGTATTCCTACTTCTCGAGAGATAGCTGATTTGCTTCATATAGATGAATCTCTGGTTGGTGCTCATATGACTACCAAAGGTGGAATTCAAGGTCTCCCTTCTGAGTTCCTCATTGCTCAAGCTATTGTGTATGGGAAGGCCATGAGTGAGGATGCCTTTAAGGCCATATTTTTACTTCTCATCTATGGGTTAGTATTGTTCCCCAACATCGACAAGTTTGTGGATGTGAACGCTATTAGGATTTTCTCTACTCTTAATCCCGTTCCGACTCTGTTGGGTGATACCTATTTCTCTTTGCATATGAGGAATGCAAAGGGTGGTGGTGCCATTGTGTGTTGTTTGCCTCTGTTGTATAAGTGGTTTATTTCTCACTTACCGTAGACGGTCGCCTTCAAGGAGAACAAAGGATGTCTACGGTGGTCCACGAGACTTATGTCTCTCACTAATGATGATATCTCTTGGTACAATCGCGTGTATGACGGTGTGCAGATTATCGACTCTTGTGGTGAATTCTCCAATGTACCTATTCTTGGTACATGTGGTGGGATTAACTACAACCCTGTTTTAGCACGTCGTCAGCTTGGGTTCCCCCTAAAGGATAAACCTAATAACATTCTGTTAGAGGGTGTGTTCTTCCAGGAGGGTAAAGATCCCCAAAACTTGAAGGGCAGAATGGTTCGCGCTTGGCACAAGATTCATAGGAAAGGAAGAAAGGAGTTGGGTCCTAAGAATTGTGTTGCTATGGAGCCATACACTGGTTGGGTTAGGAAGAGAGCGTTTGAGTATCTCATGCCTTACGAGTATCCGAGACCTACACCTTTGGTTATGGCTGGGCCTTCAACCCTCCCTGACCAAGGAGTAGAGGAGTTGAGAGATGAAGACCGATCACGTGCTTGGATCCGTGAACGAGAAGAGTTGCTTCAGCAGATTAAGGAGAAGGATGCTTTAATAGAGTTCCTCGATCATCAGGTTATTGATGATCCTGATGATGCATTGACTTCTCTACTTCCTCAGTCTTCCAGGTTTTGGAAGAGGAAGTATGATCGACTCGCCAAGGAGAAAGCAGATATGGAAGCAGCCTACGAGAGGGAGGTGAAGAGGCTTCATGCATCCTATCTTCCTGTGTCCCGAGCTTTGGATGATTGTTTCAAGGGATCCATAGGATGACTATTTTCCTTTTCTCTTGTATACGATTGACAATGTTGTACTTCTTTTCCCCGATATTATTTGATGAGATATTTCCATATGTGATAAATGTTTAATATTTCCAAAAATTTGCAAATAGAACCCTAAAGTTCCTTTGAAAATAAAAGAAAAAAATCATATGCACAAGCATTGCATGCATCATGCGCATAAGCAGGTTTTGTTCCCGGCTCCTTGTCCTGTGGTCTAACTCTGTGTTCGTCATTTATTTTGAAGACAAGCTGACTCACCGGTACTACACCAGAGCCAACATTTCAAGACTGATGGATCATCTAGAACAAGAGAACCGCGAGCTGAAAGAGGAAGTGGCCAGATTAAGTGCCTTGATGGAGTCGTTCATGGCTGCCCAGAGCCAGTCTTCTCCGACACCTTCAAGTCCTCCCCAGAGGACAGTCATTTCTGAGATTGTCTCCTCGACTGTGCCTGCAGCCAGTGCACACTTTGCTCCAGCAACCATGCCAGCCGGATTCCTGTGGGGGATGCCTCCTAATTTCATGCCTGAGGGTCCTGCTCCCACCTTTGCTTCTATGTCGGCATCTAGCCCGGTCCTTGTTGTTCCTCTTCCTGTCGTGCATACTATGCCCAGGGTAGACGACACCATCTATCATTCTGAGCCGTCTGAGGGTCCATATGTTTATGAGAAGATGGATGCTATGAATGATCAATTTCTTGAGCTTCGCAAGGAATTGAAAACTCTCAAAGGAAAGGATCTTTTCGGTAATTCTGCTGCCGAACTCTGCTTGGTTCCCAATGTAAAGATCCCTGTGAAATTCAAGGTCCCTGAATTTGAAAAATACAAGGGAAATACTTGTCCTCTCAGCCACCTGGTCATGTATGCCAGGAAAATGTCAACTCAGACCGACAATGACCAATTGCTCATCCACTACTTTCAGGACAGTTTGTCTGGTGCCGCTCTGCGTTGGTACATGGGTTTAGACAGTGCGAACATCCGATCCTTCAACGATCTTGGCGAGGCCTTCGTCAAGCAGTACAAGTACAATATGGATATGGCTCCCGATAGGGATCAATTGCAGGCCATGTCCCAGAAGGACAAGGAAACATTCAAAGAGTACGCCCAGAGGTGGAGAGAGTTAGCAGCACAGATCGTGCCTCCGCTAGAAGAGAAAGAGATGACTAAGATCTTTTTGAAGACCTTAAGTTCTTTTTATTATGAGCGGATGATTGCTAGCGCTCCTTCTGACTTCACCGAGATGGTGAATATGGGGATGCATCTAGAAGAAGGGGTTAGAGAAGGACGTCTGACCAAAGAAGAAGGCTCTTCTGCCAAACGTTATGGGGAGTTTGCAAAGAAGAAAGATGGCAAGGCACATGTTGTGACCTCCCATGTAAAACCAAGAAGACCCTCTGTGAGGAGGAAGACCGTGCGTCCTGCCGGTAACCAGCACCAAGTGGCTCATATAGCACCGATTTTTAGAGACAATCAACAGTACCAGCTGTAAGAACAAAAATAGTTCTACAACAGATTCCAGGATTTTGATGATAACAAATGATGAAACCAAAAATGGCACTCTAACGAAAAGTTTCTAAGTGTGCAGGTCTCTAAACAAGAAGAAAGGAATCTGATCGCTTCATCAGATACAAAATCAAATCAGATACAAATGACCAGAAGATCAGAAGCATCTGAAGTAGAAACGCGCTCTAGAAGTTCTGACTCTGAACAAAACAGCATATCAGAATATCAGAAGCATCTGTAGAAGAAGCGCTCTCTAGAAGTTCTGACTCTGAGCAACGGCATATCAGAATACTAGAAGCTTTCAACGTCATCTGAAGACAACACTTAAAACAGGAATATCAGAAGCTCTAAAGTCAAAGATCTCAGACTAACAGAGTAACGCTGACTCTGACAAAGAATTTCCATATCCAGAAAGAGTAACGGCAACTACAACTTCAAATGGAAAGAAACTATTTTGGAAAGAAGTTACTCAGGGAGACAAACTTGTTCTGGCAAGAAACAACAGAAGTTATGGCATTAAACTCTCATCAAGACAAAATATCTGCCATCACTACAAATGGTCATTTTTCACCTCTATATAAAGAACGGCGAACCTCATTGAGAGACACACCTGAACGCACATAAATACTCTACTCTCTCTTAATCTTTCACGAGCTTTTGCTCATAACATGAAACTTCTTATTTGCTCTAATTGCTGTAATATTTGCTTTATCCTAGAAGCACTCTAGATTACAAATTTTGTTTTTACCTAAATTGTTTTTATTCCTCAAGTGACTCTGCGCAGTCTGCATACTTGGGAGGACTATGAGATCTTTCTCTTATACGTTGGTTGTAATAATCTTTCAAGATTAGTGGATTAAGTCCTTTTTGAAGGCGAAATCACCTTGGCCGGGTGGACTGGAGTAGCTCTGTGTTATAAGCGAACCAGTATAAAATCCTGTGTGTTCTGATTCTGAAAAAGCGCTTATTTTCCAAAACAATTCAAACCCCCCTTTCTTGTTTTTCTCACCTTTAGTTGGTATCAGAGCTTCGGCTCTGTTATTGATTTTCTAATCAAACACTTAACAATGTAGAGAGATCCAGAACGAGAAAAACTATGGCCCACACAAATGAGAGAGACAGTTACAATGCTAAGCCTCCTGTCTTTGATGGAGAGAAATTCGATTACTGGAAAGATAGAATTGAAAGTTTCTTTCTGGGCTATGACGCTGATCTCTGGGACATTGTCACAGATGGATACAAACCTCCTGTAACAGATGCTGGAGTTGAAGTTCCCAAAAGTAAGATGTCAGACGATCAGAAGCGAGAATTCAAGAATCATCATAAAGCCAGAACGATACTTCTCAATGCCATATCGTACAACGAGTATGAAAAAATTACCAACAGAGAAACAGCTAAAGACATACTCGACTCTCTGAGAATGACTCATGAAGGAAACTCTCAGGTCAAAGAAACAAAGGCTCTGGCTCTAATCCAGAAATATGAAGCCTTCAAAATGGAGGATGACGAAGCCATAGAGGTAATGTTCTCTAGATTCCAAACTCTTATTGCAGGTCTCAAAGTTCTAGACAAAGGATACACAACTGCAGACCACGTCAAAAAGATAGTCAGAAGCTTGCCAAAGAAGTGGAGACCCATGGTCACTGCCCTGAAGCTGTCAAAGGATCTGAACAACATTAGTCTTGAAGAGCTTGTCAGTTCCCTCAGAAGTCATGAGATAGAACTAGAGGAAGATGATCCTCAGAAGAAGAACAAATCTGTAGCATTAAAATCCAGATCTGAAAGACGCAAGCCTGACAGGAACAAAGCCATCCAGGCCGAAACAGAAGATGCTGATGACTCTGAACAGGAAGATTCTGATGATGAAGAAGAATTATCCCTCCTGACCAGAAGAGTTAAACAACTCTGGAAAAAGAGGAATAATAACTTCAGGAGACCAAGACCCAGAGGGGATCGATCAGAATCAACGTCTAAAGGTAAAACTAACAAAGATGTTATTTGTTATGAATGTAAAGAAACAGGTCACTACAGGAATGAATGTCCCAAGTTAAAGAAAGATAGTTCTAGAAAAGAGAGCTTCAATAAAAATTCCCTCAAAACCAAAAAGGGATTAATGGCTACCTGGGATGATAGCGAATCTGACTCATCAGAATCTGACTCTGATGAACAGGCTAATGTAGCGTTCATGGCTACCACATCCAATAACTCCTCAGATGAAGAAACTGAATCAGAAGAGGTATTTTCTGAACTCTCTAGATCTGACTTAGAATCATGCTTGTCTGAAACTCTTAGCTCATATCAGAAACTGAAACAAAAATTTAAAGTTTTAAAAGATTGCCTTGAAGATAAGTTTGAAGAGTGTGACAAACTTGAGATAACTACTTCAAAACTAAAAGATGAAAACAGAATTTTGACTTTAGAAAGAAATGCTGCAAAGAAAAATTGTTCAAAACTGGAAGAAGCGTTATCTCAAGCTCCACAAACTTCAAACACGATAATTTATAAATATGAAAAGGCATTTCAAAAGTTTCTGAAAAATGGGATAGGAAGGAGTGTTATGGCATCCATGATTTATGGAGTCAGTCAGAACAATAGAAGAGGAATTGGGTATGATCCTAAGGAAGATAAAACTTCTACTAGTGACCAACCTAAATCCCCATTTTCATATCACTATACACACACACAAGAACAAAAATTTGATAATGCTAGAAAACCCAAGGTAATCAGAAACTCTGGGAAAAGTAATCATAAAGGACCCAAGAGACTCTGGGTACCAAAAGATAAGATTATTTATGTTGCAGATATCTTATGCAGCAAAGTTCAAACACAAGTCATGGTACCTGGAATCTGGATGCTCGCGACACATGACGGGAAGAAAGTCTATGTTCCAAAGCCTGGAACTTAAGGACGCTGGATTCGTAGGCTTCGGAGGAGATCAGAAAGGAAGGATCAGAGGCTCCGGAACTATTGGATCTGACAAGGCTCCAGATGCAACTGCCATCCAAAACCCTGAGAAAATTAATCTTCCATTAATCCCAAAGAAAGCTAAAAGTCGCCTCAACATATCTGAAGAATTGATTCTGGGCAACAAGGACGAACCAGATCTACCTTCAAGACCTCTGAAGAGACTCCTCTGGGACTAGTGTCGCTGATCATCCCTACGTCCTGTGATGAGGCACTTCAAGATAACGACTGGGTTCTAGCCATGCAAGAAGAGTTAGATCAATTCACAAAGAATGATGTCTGGGATCTTGTTCCCAAGCCCAGAGGCACTCACGTTATCGGAACCAGATGGGTATTCAGAAACAAGCTGAACGAGAAAGGAGAAGTCGTAAGAAACAAAGCTCGACTGGTAGCTCAAGGTTACAGTCAACAAGAAGGTATTGACTACAATGAAACCTTTGCTCCAGTCGCAAGGTTAGAATCTATTCGTCTTCTTGTATCTTTCGCTATAAACCATTCTATCAAATTATATCAAATGGATGTCAAGAGCGCATTCCTTAATGGTTATATATCAGAAGAAGTGTATGTCAACCAACCACCAGGTTTTGAAAATCCAAATTATCCAGAACATGTTTTTAAACTTAAAAAATCTTTATATGGACTAAAACAAGCTCCCAGAGCTTGGTATGATCGTTTAAGTAACTTTCTTCTGGAACATAATTTTATCAGAGGGAAAGTCGACTCCACACTCTTCTGTAAAAACCTTAACAATGACCTCATGATATGCCAGATATACGTTGATGATATTATTTTTGGTTCAGCTAACGCCTCTGTTTGTCAAGAATTCCTGAGTTAATGCAGGCAGAATTTGAAATGAGCTTAATGCAAGAACTAAAGTTCTTTCTGGGAATTCAAATTAACCAAACTTCAGAAGTCACGTACGTTCATCAAAGCAAATACATAAAAGATGTTATGAAGAAATTTGACATGGTTGAATGCAACTCTGCAAAGACTCCTATGCATCCAACATGCATTCTTGAAAAGGAAGAAATCAGTAAAAAGGTTTGTCAGAAGCTCTATCGTGGTATGATAGGCTCCCTTCTCTATCTGACTGCTACTCGACCTGATATTCTCTTCAGTGTTTGTCTCTGTGCTAGATTCCAATCAGATCCTAGAGAAACTCACTTAACTGCAGTTAAGAGAATTCTCAAATATCTGAAAGGAACCCCTAACCTGGGCCTGATGTATGAGAAAACATCAGAGTATAGACTTTCTGGTTACTGTGATGCAGATTACGCAGGGGATAGATTGGAACGAAAAAGCACATCTGGAAATTGCCAACTCTTGGGGAACAATCTGATATCCTGGGCAAGCAAAAGGCAATCAACTATCGCCCTATCCATGGCAGAAGCAGAATACATCTCAGCATCACTGTGCACCATTCAGATGCTTTGGATGAAGAATCAGTTAGAAGATCTGCAAATCTTCGAGAGTACATTCCTATCTTTTGTGATAATATTGCTACCATTTGTTTAAGTAAGAATCCCATTCTACAATCCAGAGCTAAGCACATTGAAATAAAACATCATTTTATCAGAGACTATGTTTAGAAAGGGATAGTAACATTGAAGTTCATTGATACAGATCATCAATGGGCAGATATCTTTACTAAGCCTTTAGCTGAAGATAGATTCCTCTTTATCTTAGAAAATCTGAACATTCAAAACTGCCCTGAATAAAATGTGCCTCTGAAGTTGTAAAATGAGACTCTGACATAAACAAATAGATTATGCCTCTGACTCTGATACTTCTACCCAGTTAAGAAGCTATCTGAGTTAGAAATCTCCAAGAGCCATTCATTTGGTATTCCTGAAGATCAGATAAATCAAAAACACGTGGAGTGACTTGCGTCTAACCATTGGAACTTCTAGACAGTTGTCCAGCAGTAATCAAGGGACAGACTCTTGAGATCTCCTTGAGCAGTGTGCGAACTGTTGGGATTAGACATCATTAATGAGCCATAATCATTTCTCCCTCTAAGCGTGCTAACTTGGTTTATGTGCTAAAACTCTGAATTCTGTGTCGTTTTGCATGCGCCCTTTTGGGTATTTAAACACTCTTTTCTCACTTTGCACACATTACACTTTCACTCACTCTTTTAACCCCAGTTCTCTCGAGGCATTTCTGCAAACAGTTCATCTTCATCTCAGTTCTTCATCAACACCATGGATACTCAACAACAATCTGTATTCAACTTCTCCCAGCAAATGGATTCTAGCAACCCAGCTCAAAGCACCAGCAACTCTACTCCAACGGTTACAAGCGTAACTACAACACCAGTCTACAAGGAGCCTCACATTCTTGACCGTGAGCCCCATATTAACCTTGCAACACCTTTTGAAAAACTGGATGTGTTGTGTGGATCCCTAGTGGATTTTGATAACATGAGAAGAAATGGCGTAGACCTCACTGAAGAACTTCGCAAACAAGGTTGGGGAAACTACTTTCAACGCCTCTACGGTCCAGTTTACCCAAATCTCATTAAGGAATTCTGGAGGTTTGCTGATGCTGACGATCATTTCATCGTTTCCTATGTTTTGGGAGTAAAGATTGTGATAACTGAAAAGTCAATAGCTGCCTTGCTGAACATGGAGAAAGTTGGAGGAAGAAGAATTTACAACATAAATCCCAGGGCAAAATACATAGCTCAAGAAATCAACCCAACAATCTTCAAACTCAACGCAGAAGGCAACCCCTCAAAGAACAAGGAACTGCATCAGAACCTCCGGGTGTGGCTCAAAATCATTCTGGGTACAATCCATCATCGCCCAACATCAAATTCATCAGATTACATCAACACAGACCAGAAATGCATTCTGTACTGCATTCACAGAGGTCTGAAGTTATGCCTCCCTGCACTTCTATTCAAATACCTCAGAGATCCTGTACGAGAAACCAGAAATCATATGAAGCCAAGAACTTACATTCCTCTGGGAAGACTTATCTCAGATGCACTGATAGAAAATGGTCTCGTGGACCATCTAGTAAAACACAGGCTCATGGAAGACATGGCAATAGAAACTGGAAGGCCTCTGAATTCCAGGAATCTAAAGAGCATGGGGATTCTGGAGAAGGTCAACGTTAAACCTACTCTAGACACCTCTTGGGAAGCCTTAAAAGATCAGAGGAAAATTCCAAATGGTCTATGTATGTTCTACAAGGAAGAACCCAAAGAGGCAATTCTCCACTATCTCCAACGTCTAAAGGATGAAGGAGTGGACATCTCAGAATTCAGGTTGAGCGAACTGCCAGATTCAGCTCCAGACTTCGTGAGGTTTAAAAGAGGTCCATCTGAGAAGACATCGAAGGCGAAGAAAGCGAAGCTAGGAGAATCCTCTGAATCAAGACCTCCAGCACCTCTGCAAGAGTCTTCTGGTAAGTCTGCCTCTCCTTCTCCCTCTGTACAGCAACTTGCTTCGTCTATTCCTCTACCAACACCCCTCTATACCACATCTGAAACCCCTCCTTCAACAACCAGAACATCTCAACCACTACCAAAATTCAACCTTGCTAATACCTCCTTACCCATATCTGAAGCTGAAGAAATGAATCAAACCACTTCCTCATCCTCAGCCCCAGAATCACCTCCCTACTTTGTCATTTCTTTTGACACAGAACCCTCTGACCCCGCTTCTCCCACTCTAGCCCAACTTCAGACTCTAAACCGTGATTCACAACAACCACAACAACCTCCACCTGAACCTGAAGTAACCTCACCACCCACAGAACAACCAACCTTCACTCCATCTGACGTTCAACCCTCTGACCCCAATACCTCTGACATTACCCCTCCAAACACTTCCGCTGAACCTCAAACTCTCAACCTAAGCCCTCCAACCTCTTCACCTCCACCCTCTGAACCAAAAAACTCCCTGCCAACCTTAGAGGAAGCAATTATGCTGTTTGCAGGAGCATCAGTGGAAAAGGTCAAGTCTCTAACCATAAACTCTAATATCAGTGATGATCCTTCCTCTGTGAGGACACACTGGAACAGAGTCATTGGCTGGATGACCTCTGAGGCCTTTAAACTAAAGAACCTCTCTGAGCAAGTCAGAAACGACTTTATCAGAGACGCTGAGGCAAGACTACAGGAGCGCTTAGCCAGGGAAGCTGAGGAACAGGCTAGAAGGGAAGCAGAAGAAAGAGCAAGACAAGAAGAACTTCAAAGGGTACGGGAAGCTGAAGCCAAAGCTCTAGCTGATGTTGCTGCTGCTGAAGCTGAAGCAAAGGCTGCTGCTGAAGCTGAAGCTAAAGCTAAAACCGCTAAAGAACAGAATGCTCTGACTCAGGGGGAGTCCTCTACTTTTGCCCCCCTGGTTCTCAGGACTCTTGAGGAGCTTCAGAAAGAGCAGAAGGAAGTTCGAGCCAGATTGGATCAACAGGACACAGTCAACGCCAACATTCAGAATCTGCTGCACCAACTGCTTCAGAGAATGCCTCCTCCTCCCAACCCTTAGGCACCTAGGATTTTTTTTGCTTTTCCTGTTTTGTCTCTGATGTTTTTGCTCTTATCTGAATATATATATATATATATATATTTTCTTCCTGCTTATTACTTATTTACTAAGTCTTTTTGTTTCTGACAAAAAGGGGGAGAAATCAAACAGCTCTGATGAAAAATTGTCTAAATTCCTTAAGCACTCTGCAAACATACTATTCAATAAAAATCTATCTAACACTCTTCGACTTAGAAAATTGCAGAAAGGTATCTAGAAACTTCATTGCTTGGAAGCTCTGGTAAGAACTTCTGAACTCCCTAGCCTATCTCATGGGGAGCTCACTTCTATCTGATTTGATAAACTCTTAATTCTGATTGTTTCATCTGTCATTTGAGTATGTTTTGTCATCATCAAAAAGGGGGAGATTGTAAGAACAAAAATAGTTCTACAACAGATTCCAGGATTTTGATGATAACAAATGATGAAACCAAAAATGGCACTCTAACGAAAAGTTTCTAAGTGTGCAGGACTCTAAACAAGAAGAAAGGAATCTGATCGCTTCATCAGATACAGAATCAAATCAGATACAAATTACCAGAAGATCAGAAGCATCTGAAGTAGAAACGCGCTCTAGAAGTTCTGACTCTGAGCAAAACAGCATATCAGAATATCAGAAGCATCTGTAGAAGAAGCGCTCTCTAGAAGTTCTAACTCTGAGCAACGGCATATCAGAATACCAGAAGCTCTCAACGTCATCTGAAGACAACACTTAAAACAAGAATATCAAAAGCTCTGAAGTCAAAGATCTCAGACTAACAGAGTAACGCTGACTCTGACAAAGAATTTCCATATCCAGAAAGAGTAACGGCAACTACAACTTCAAATGGAAAGAAACTATTTTGGAAAGAAGTTACTCAGGGAGACAAACTTGTTCTGGCAAGAAACAACAGAAGTTATGGCATTAAACTCTCATCAAGACAAAATATCTGCCATCACTACAAACGGTCGTTTTTCACCTCTATATAAAGAACGGCGAACCTCATTGAGAGACACACCTGAACGCACATAAATACTCTACTCTCTCTTAATCTTTCACGAGCTTTTGCTCATAACGTGAAACTTCTTATTTGCTCTAATTGCTGTAATATTTGCTTTATCCTAGAAGCACTCTAGATTACAAATTCTGTTTTTACCTAAATTGTTTTTATTCCTCAAGTGACTCTACGCAGTCTGCATACTTGGGAGGACTAAGAGATCTTTCTCTTAGACGTTGGTTGTAATAACCTTTCAAGATTAGTGGATTAAGTCCTTTTTGAAGGCGAAATCACCTTGGCCGGGTGGACTGGAGTAGCTCTGTGTTATAAGCGAACCAGTATAAAATCCTGTGTGTTCTGATTCTGAAAAAGCGCTTATTTTCCAAAACAATTCAAACCCCCCCTTTCTTGTTTTTCTCACCTTCACCAGCAACATAACACCAATCAGTAACCACATCCGCAATATCAACAACAACAGCACCGTCCGCAACAGTAGGCCTACCAGCCTCGAAACAGTAATCAAACCAGTACGAGTTACGAGAGGAAAAGGGTCACCTTCGATCCTATTCTGATGACGTGTGCAGAGTTATATCCCTCTTTGATAGAAAGGAAGTTGATTACTCCGCGAGACCCACCGGCTATACCTGCTAACCCCCAGTGGTGGTATAAGCCCGAATTACACTGTATTTACCATTCTGGTGCTCCCGGCCACGACGTGGAGAATTGTTACCCTTTGAAGACCAAGGTTCAAGACCTTGTGAGGTGTGGCATTCTGTGTTTTAAGGACGTAGGTCCTAACGTGAAGAAGAACCCATTGCCCGAGCATGGGAAGTCTGTTAACATGGTCCAGGGCTGCCCTGGCAAATACAAAGTCAAATATGTCAGTCATATTCGACAATCTCTGGTCGAGATGCATCGTTTTCTATGTGAGTATAGTCATTATGAGCATGACCACGATAGATGCTGAGTCTGTTCTGTCAATCAAAGAGGTTGTCGCCAGGTGCGCAAAGATGTTCAGGAAATGCTAGATGAAGGAGTCATTGAGATCCTTCAGAATAGGAATGTTGATGAAGATGAGCCCGAAGTCAATGTGATTTCTCCGGTGTTCTGGATACCCGAGCCTGTTACCATCAAGTATGATGGTAGCAAGCAAAAGGTTTCTCCCGCATTAACCATCAAGCCAGCCGGACCAGTGCCGTACTCTTCCGAAAAAGCAATTCCCTATCGATACAACGCTGTCGCGGTAGAAGGTGGGAAAGAAGTGTCCTTACCATCTTCCTCTGTTGTTAACATTGCGGATGTTAGTGGTTTGACCCGCAGTGGTCGTGTGTTTTCAGCACCTCCCAAGCCCCAGGCTAGTGCTGATTCTATTGAACGCCCGATTGGGAATGTTGTGAGCACTCCGAATCCGGCACCTGTTGCTAAGCCCTCCTCTACATTGATAACTCCTACTTTGTTGGCCCTAGGGGCAATATGAAAGAAGACTGTGATGAGATGCTGAAGCTCATCAAGAGGAGCGAGTACAATGTTGTAGACCAGCTTCTACAAACGCCATCCAAGATATCGGTGTTATCCTTGCTTTTGAATTCAGAACCACATCGAGAGGCTCTGCAGAAGGTTTTGGATGTGGCATATGTAGATCACGATGTCACGATAGAACAATTCGATAGCATTGTTACAAACATTACTGCTTGTAACAACTTGAGTTTCTGTGACTCTGATCTCCCCGGGAAGGGAAGAGACCACAACTTGGCATTACATATATCTATGGGTTGCAAAGACGACGCCATGTCCAATGTGCTGGTGGACACTGGGTCATCATTAAATGTATTGCCGAAAACCACTCTTTCGAAGCTGTCATATCAAGGGCCTCCCATGAGGCAGAGTGGAGTAGTTGTGAAGGCTTTCGATGGGTCTCGCAAAACTGTGATTGGGGAAGTTGATCTCCCAATCAAGATCGGACCAAGTGATTTCCAGATTATCTTCCAGGTTATGAACATTCACCCATCGTATAGCTGTCTCTTAGGTAGACCATGGATTCACGAGGCAGGCGCCGTGACATCCACCCTACACCAGAAATTGAAATTTGTGAAGAATAAGAAACTGGTGGTGGTAGGGGGAGAAAAGGCTCTCCTGGTTAGCCACTTGTCTTCCTTCTCATACATAGATACTGAGGATGAAGTTGGAACTCCTTTCCAAGCTTTATCTATTGCTGAGCCTATTGAGAAGAGAACTCCTTCATTTGCTTCCTATAAAGATGCAAAGTTGGCCATTGAGTGTGGTGCAACTGCTGGTTTAGGGAAAATGATTGAGCTAGAAGACAACAGGTCTCGGGCTGGCATAGGTTATTCGTCTGGGGTTTTCAACACACAAGGGTTGTTCAAGAGTGGAGGTTTCATCCACACCAGTCAAGGTGAGGAGGCTGCTGCCATCTTGGAAGAGAATGCAGAGGATTTTGGCAACTTCGTCATCCCTGGTGGAATCTGCAATAATTGGGTCGCTGTGGATATTCCAACAGTTATCCATAAGTCGAAGTAATGTTCATTGTGTTTAAAAACTCTCCTCCCATGCCAAAAGGAGGAGTGATGACATTGTTGGTGCATTAATACAATGATATTTTCATTCAATAGATTCATGTTAAATGTTTGTTTTTCCAATTATTTTCCCTTTTTGCTTTTTGCATGAAATTGGTGATCACATAAAACCTAAAAATAAAATAAAATCAATCTTTCATTTGCATAATGATTTGCCTTGTTTGAATTCTAAAGCTTTTCATATCCAAAATCCTTATGCAGGTTGATCAAACCCATTGAACATAATGACCCAACACCATCTCCCAACTTTGAATTCCCTGTATTTGAGGCGGAAGAAGATGATGTTGAAGAGATTCCTGACGAGATTACCCGTCTACTTGAGCATGAAGAGAAAATCATTCAGCCGCATCTCGAGAATCTGGAAACAGTCAACTTGGGGTCTGAAGAGTGTGTGCGAGAAGTAAAGATTGGGGCACTCCTTGAAGAATCTGTTAAGAAGGGGTTGATTGAATTGCTACTAGAATATGTCAACGTCTTTGCTTGGTCATATGAAGACATGCCAGGTCTAGATACTGATATTGTGCAACATTTCTTACCCTTGAAGCCTGAGTGCGTGCCTGTGAAGCAGAAGCTCAGAAGAACTCATCTTGATATGGCAGTAAAGATCAAAGAGGAGGTTCAGAAACAAATTGATGTAGGGTTTCTGATGACTTCTACATATCCCTAATGGGTGGCCAATATCGTGCTCGTGCCTAAGAAAGACGGAAAGGTCCGGATGTGTGTGGACTATAGAGACTTGAATAAAGCTAGTCCGAAAGATGATTTTCCCTTACCACATATCGATATGTTGGTAGATAATATAGCTAAATTCAATGTCTTCTCATTTATGGACGGATTTTCCGGATATAATCAGATCAAAATGGCACCCGAGGATACGGAGAAGATAACATTCATCACACCTTGGGGAACATTCTGTTATCGAGTGATGCCCTTCGGTTTGAAGAACGCCGGAGCCACGTATCAACGAGCTATGACCACCTTGTTTCATGATATGATGCACAAGGAGATTGAGGTGTATGTTGATGATATGATTGTGTAAGACCCCAATTTTTGTCCCAAAGATCCCTCATGGTATCATATCATATCATTGCATTGCTTCAAGGATCATTGTGCACCTTGCTTGCTTCCTTTTGGGTGGGTTATCTTTTTTAGAGTGATTCTTGATCACCAAGCATTCCTTGCATTTGTATATCATTGCTTTTCTTTTAATCACTAACCAAAAGTACAAAAATATGTCATCTAACCTTTGTCTTGTAGATGAAGCAATCACAGGTCAAGACAATTGAAGGCAGTCATTGAGCAATAGATGGTGGTCATTCTTGAGATTTGGACCCCACAATCATTCACAAGAGTTCATATGAGTTGTGATGTCATTTTGAAGCTAAATCCCAAGTGGTAGAGGCTTGAAATTCATCAAGGCACTTCCAAGTCAACTAAAACCCTAGAAAGTCAACTGCAAAGTCAACTATGGATTTGGAGGTGGGAAGTGATTAGAAATACTTCATTCATGTTCAAACAAGTCTCATTTGACATTTCAAACACTCACAATGAAGAATTTGAGGTCCAGTAAAAAATTTCCCAAAATAGCAAGTGACCCATAATTTGAAATTTCCAAAAATGGAAAGATTTTGAACCAACTTCAACTCAATATTACATCATCAAGAAAGGTTCAAATGAAATTTTGTTGAACATGAAAGTTGTAGATCTTTCTCTTCCATTTCCAAAATGTCCAAGATCATGAATTTCTCATGTGTGGTTAAGGAGATATGATCAAATCATGGCAAAGTGTGCTTGAAGATTCAAATGAGCATAACTTTTCAACCAAAGCTCCAAAATGAGTGGTTCTTTTTGCAATATTCTCCTCTTGACCTCTAATTTCCAAATCATGCATCACATTACATGAATTATCATCACATGATCACTTGCTAATCCATACTTTTTTTGGAGGGAAATTACAAATTTCAAAATTGGTGCATGGTTTGAACTTTTTGCCATCACCATTGGTCTTAAAAATGGATTTTAAGTGAAAATGAATGGAATTCGTGTACTGTTCACACATGCATTCCATGCATGGGGGTGAAAATCCAATTTTGCACATACACTCCACAACTTGCTAATCACCTTTGGCTTTGGCTTAAGCATGATCTAAACATGATTAGTAGGAAGTATATAAGGTAAAGCATAACTGTTTTCAGGATTAACATCATTTTTCAGATCTAGATCAAAATTCCTCAAATTTTTTCTCTCAAACTTTCTTCAAAATTATTCACATCTAATCCATTTCTAGTGATTGATTCATGATCCTGAAGTGTTGTTGAGCAAGATTGGACGTGGAATTGAATCAAACCGTGTCTGTTTTGTTCATACTCGAAGCTTGAAGCATCCATGGCAATTTCAAAATTTACTGGATTCGTGTGCAATTGAGCTTTAATCTCTCCTTCAATCAACTCCACAAGCATCATAGAGGAATATTGGAGCTATCACAAGCCTTGAATCAAGCCAAATTCGAATATGCACTTCAAGAGGTCACAATTCGATTCTCTCAATTTTAAAATCTATTATGATGTTGTTGTAGATCTTGATGTGCTGGTAATTCTGAGCTTTGAATCGTGAATTTTGGTGCAATAATGACTGAGTTAGGTTGAATTAAAGTTTCATGCATGAAATTTCCTTTGCTCGATTCTCTCTTAACATGTGGAATTAGGTTTAGTTCTTATATGATCTTTAATCTATGTTGAAAATGCTACAAAATGATGTGCTTGATTTTGATTTTCGTTGGAAAATTTTTCTGGATGTGTTACTGTTCATCTTCTTCGCGAGGAAGAAGATGAAGATCTTATGATTTCCAGTTTTGCTACGAAACTGCCTTGGATTTGCTACGAAATTCCAGTTTTGCTACGAAACTGCCTTGGATTTGCTACGAAATTCCAGTTTTGCTACGAAATCTGTATTTTGCATGTGTTAGCTTAGGGTTAATTCCTGATTGGTCCGTGCCTTTGCCATGCTAGCGTTTTGATTGGTTCCCGCTGCTTTGACCTGCTTTGACTGGCCACATATTAAATGAAACGACCGTGTTTCATTCATTCAGCGCGCCATTTCTCATTTTTAAATATTCATTTCATTTAATCCATTTTCATGTGTTACATTTCATTTCATTTTTTCCTCAAACTTCCAAAAATCATAACAAATGGGAAACTCATCCAAATTGACTCCAATTTTTTGCATTGTGATCCTTGTTCTGTCTATTATTTTTTGATCATTAATTTCAAAATTGTGCTTGGCTGGAATTTATTTGGTGCTAGGTTGATTGAGCATGTATCCATTCTTGACCTTGCCTTGCTTATGCCTTTGTGAAATGCTTGTTTCTTATCCAATGAATGTGAAATTTTGAATGCTAATTCTAGACTCATTGCATGACATTTTGGCTTTAGTTTGGTATTTTTCCTATGCACCATTTCTGTTTTATGCTTGTGCTAATCTTGGTGTGACAATTTGTGTCACACCTTTGAATGTCCAACTTGTGCTATGTGATTGCCAGCCAATTGATGTCCAATGCTTCTGATTTTTTGTGTGATAGATGTTATGAATGTCTTGAATGCTCATGATTTTTCCAGAATTATTTTGAATCATTTCTGTTTTGATTTGAATTTTTCATTCATGATGATCATATATGAGCTTTGAAATTGCCTTGAACTTCATTTGATCATGAAATGCATTTGGTGATTGATTTTGATGTGAGACCTTTTGGAATGTGTCAATATGTGTTTGAAGTTGCTTTGTGTTAAGTTTCAGCTCCTGTTTTAAATTTTTTCTCCATCTTTGACCCTAGGCTTTGACCTAGTGGTTTGTTGCTTATATTTGAGCTTTGATTTCAGGTTAAGCATTCAAGTTCCATAAGTGGTGATGCTTCATCATTTGAACATTGATGTTTGCTTTTGATTACTAACACTTGTGTGTTTTGTAGGTTGATGCTAACTCATTTGAGTTTGCCTTTTGGCTTACACATTTTGTACATTGGGATTGTCTGTTGCTTATTGACTGTTATCTGTTTGTCTGAGTACTGTGCTGATTTGTTTAGTTGTTTCCACAGGTACTTAAGTTGCTTTAAGTTCATTGTGAACTTTGCTTTGCTTGGTTGCTTAACCACTTAGGTATAATCTCTAATCTTCATGTAGTCTGGAAGACCTGTCATGTTATGTGGGCAGGCACCTGTCTGAAGCCCTCCTTAAGAGGCCATGTCTTTGTGTGTTTAACTTTGTGCCAAGCAGGAAAAGTCCTCTTATGAGGCAATTGGCAGATAAAAGAGATGTGTAATCCATCTCCTGCTACTCAGTGTGTCATTCACCTTGCTCACACCATGTGTTGATGCATTGTGAATAATAACCCAAGATCTTATAGAGTCAATCATTTGTGGAGAAGAGTTCCAACTTTCTGAACTCCCACACTTTCCATTGATTAAAGCTCTCTCTGACCAGAGATAAGAGCTATGAGGCACACCCCTCATCTCCATTTCATCTGCTTCACCCTAACTCTTAATGTTAGGGTTAAGAGCACAAAATACCCCATTCCAGTTGGCTGCAAAGCCTAACCTTGCTTGAGCCTAATTGATTGTATATAGTGTGTGCTAATTAACTTGTTTGTCTGATTACCTGATTCATTTGTGCATATTTGCTTATGTGTACCTTTGTGCATTTATCATCATTACTTGTATATCATTTCATAATCATTGTTCATTGCTTTGTGACTTGTTTGTTTTGTCCATAGAGGAGTCAATTGTAAGTCCAGTTATTGGCAGTTGTTTCCTATGATCTGGTAGGAGTCGAGTGTAAGACCATTTATTGGCAACTTGTTTCCTCTTGCTTATTGCATTTGTCTGTTTTTGTGAGGAGTCAATTGTAAGTCCAGTTATTGGCAGTTGTTTCCTATGATCATTCTTTGTGAGACTAGTATAAGTCCATTGATTGGCATCTGGTATCCTTGTTTTATTTCTCTTGTGAGACTAGTATAAGTCCATTGATTGGCCTCTGGTATCATTGTTTCTTTGCTTTTAGGAGACTAGTATAAGTCCATTGATTGGCATCTGGTATCCATGTTTCTCTTTGTTTTAGGAGATTGGTGTAAGTCCAGTGATTAGCATCCGGTATCCATCTTTGTTGGCTTTGCCTGATACATTGTTTACCTGTTATTTGCATTGTTGCCTATTCCAAAGGAATCACTTGAATCATCTACATATGATCTCAAGAGGTGAACATCTAAGAAGTTTTACTTCCTCACCCTCCTACCTTTTTGTTTCTTTTAACCTCCATTTGCATGTTAACCCAAACCTGAAAATTATTGTGCAAACATTTTGACATGTATTTCAAATTAGAAACCTAGGCCCTAAGCCTCTGATTTTCAAACTCCAATTTCACAATACTTCTTTTGAACTGAATTCTAATCATGCTTTGACCTCATTTTTGTGAATACTCATAACCAGTAATTCAACTCACTCAATTGCTTTTGTGGCCCAAGTCCAGTTCTTAATCAAGTTTTCACACATTAGCCATAGGTTTCAATTATCTTAGTGGTTGATGTTAATCTCGCCTTTTGTCCTTAGTGATCGAACTGTAAGACTTCCATACTGAAAACAGGGTTAACCCCTCTAGTGTGTCGAAGCTATTCTCACATGGTGGACTTGTTGTTGATATAGGTTGAGTTTTCTCCCGTGGATAATGAAAGACCTTAGGGCTTTTGTTTTAAAATCAATCCACTTACTTTTGGAAATCTTTTAGCCGAACTACGGCGTTTTGATTCTTACCTTCCATGGAAAGGTACGTAGGCAACGGGTTCATCCGTTCAAACACAAAAATAACTAACTTGTACATTCTTTTCTCATCCCTTCAATCATGTTTGCACAATAAATATTTCATAAACAAATAATCATTTTGTACAACAAGTGTGAAAAGGGCTCCCTAGGAGTACCTAGGACGTTTTGGGTGTCTAACACCTTCCCATTGTGTAATTAACCCCTTACCCAGATCTCTGACCTTTTCATTAGTTTTCTATGTGTAAAACTTCTTAGGCTTTTGTTCGCTTTTTAGCCATTCCTTTGGATAAATAAAAGTGCGGTGGCGACTCTATCTTTGTATGCTTTGCTTTTGATTTAATCAATAAATCATAAAGTGACGAATACACCGCTACAGATTGCTAAGTCAAGAACGGAAGTTGAACATGTAGAGCACTTGTTGAAGCTTTTTCAGCGTTTGAGGAAGTATAACCTTCGTCTGAATCCCAACAAGTGTACATTTGGAGTCCGTTCCGGCAAGTTGTTGGGCTTTATCGTCAGTGAAAGAGGTATTGAGGTTGATCCTGCAAAGGTCAAAGCAATACAAGAGATGCCTGCGCCCAAAACTGAGAAGCAAGTCCGAGGTTTTCTTGGCCGCTTGAATTATATTTCCAGATTCATATCCCACATGACTGCCACATGTGCGCCGATATTCAAGCTCCTCCGGAAAGATCAATCTCATGATTGGACCGAGGATTGTCAGAAAGCTTTCGACAGTATTAAAGAGTATCTGTCTGAACCTCCGATCCTGTCTCCGCCCGTGGAAGGAAGACCTTTGATCATGTATCTAACTGTTCTTGAAGACTCAATGGGTTGTGTCCTTGGCCAGCAAGACGAATCAGGGAAGAAAGAGTATGTTATTTACTACCTGAGCAAGAAGTTCACTGATTGTGAGTCTCGATACTCAATGCTTGAGAAGACATGTTGTGCTTTGGCTTGGGCTGCTAAGCGCTTACGCCAGTATATGATAAATCATACGACTTGGTTGATATCCAGAATGGATCCAATCAAGTATATCTTCGAGAAGCCTGCTTTAACAGGGAGAATTGCCCGTTGGCAAATGTTGTTATCTGAGTATGATATTGAGTATCGAGCTCAGAAGGCTATTAAAGGTAGTATCTTGGCTGACCACTTGGCACATCAGCCGATTGAGGATTATCAATCAGTTCAGTATGATTTTCCAGATGAGGAGAGTCTGTATTTGAAAATTAAAGATTGCGATGAGCCTACACTTGATGAAGGGCCAGAGCCTGGTTCCAGATGGAGTATGGTGTTTGATGGCGCTGTAAATCAGTATGGAAATGGTATTGGGGTAGTGATTATTACTCCTCAGGGCACACATTTTCATTTCACAGCAAGGCTAACTTTCAAATGCACGAATAATATGGCTGAGTATGAGGCCTGTATTATGGGATTGGAGGAGTGCATTGATCTAAGGATCAAGCATCTTGATGTATTTGGTGATTCGGCCCTCGTTGTTAATCAGATTAAGGGTGAATGGGAAACGAATCAGCCTGGTCTCATCCCATATAGGGATTATGCGAGGAGGATTTCCACGTTCTTTACTGAGGTTGACTTCCATCATATTCCTTGAGACGAGAATCGGATGGCAGATGCTCTTGCTACGCTAGCTTCGATGATTGTGGTGAAACTTTGGAATGAAGTTCCCAATATCATTGTGATGCGCTTGGACAGACCAGCTCATGTATTTGCAGTAGAAAAGGTAAAAGATGATAAGCCATGGTATTATGACATCAAGTGCTTCCTTCAGAACCAGGTTTACCCGCCTGAGGCATATGTGAAAGATAGGAAGACTTTGAGGAGATTATCAAGAAGTTTCTACCTCAATGGCAATGTGCTTTATAAGAGAAATTTTGACATGGTGCTACTCAGATGCGTGGATAGATACGAAGCAGACCTGTTGATGACTGAGGTCCACGAGGGTTCATTTGGTACTCATTCCAATGGATATGCCATGACTAGAAAGATGTTGAGAGCAGGCTACTATTGGCTGACAATGGAGTCTTACTGCTGCAAATGAGTGAAGAAATGCCATAAGTGTCAGATTTATGCGGATAAGATCCATATTCCCCCGACACTTTTGAATGTGATCTCATCACCTTGGCCTTTCTCCATGTGAGGAATTAACATGATTGGCATGATAGAGCCGAAAGCGTCTAATGGACACAGATTTATTCTCATAGCAATTGATTACTTTACCAAGTGGGTTGAATCGGTATCATATGCAAATGTGACCAGGCAGGTGGTCGTGAAGTTTATCAAGAATCAACTCATATGCCATTATGGTATGCCAGATAAGATCATTACTGATAATGGATCTAACTTGAACAACAAAATGATGAAAGAGCTGTGTAGTGAGTTCAAGATCGCGCATCATAACTCTTCTCCCTATAGACCCAAGATGAATGGGGTTGTTGAAGCTGCTAATAAGAATATCAAGAAAATTATCCAGAAGATGGTTGTCACGTATAAGGATTGGCATGAGATGTTGCCATTTGCTTTACATGGATATCGCACATCTGTCTGCACTTCAACAGGGGCAACCCCTTTCTCTCTTGTTTATGGCATGGAGGCCATACTCCCAGTAGAGGTGGAGATCCCATCAATGAGAGTCTTGATGGAGGCCAAGTTGACTGATGCTGAATGGGTTCAGAGTCGTTATGACCAGCTGAACTTGATAGAAGAGAAGAGATTGACTGCCATGTGCCATGGTCAGTTATATCAACAAAGGATGAAGAAAGCTTTTGATAAGAAGGTCAAGCCTCGTGTGTTCCGAGAAGGTGACCTCGTGCTCAAGAAAGTTTTGTCTTTCGCGCCCGATTCCAGGGGCAAGTGGACTCCAAACTATGAAGGTCCATATGTTGTTAAGAGAGCCTTTTCAGGGGGTGCTTTGATACTCACAACTATGGATGGGGAGGATTTCACTCGTCCTGTGAATTCAGATGCAGTCAAGAAATACTTCGCCTAAAATAAAAACAGAATAGCTCGCTAAGTTGAAAACCCGAAAGGGCGGCTTAGGCAAAAATGAGCGTCTCGGTGGATTGAAAACCCGAAAGGGCGATCCAGGCAAAAGTTAGAGACATAAAAAATGAATATATGTATCCCGCTAGATTGAGTACCTCACCCTGGGGCAATCTAGGCAAAAATTAGGGATTTGGCAAGTAACTGCATCCCGACAAGACTTTGTTCTACAACTGTCACCCGTCAGAGACTCTTCCTCATTCGTCATCAACCGAAGCTTCAAATACATCGGATTCAGAATTGGTGGAGAAATGGTCATTATGTTCAATGTAACCCTTTTCCAATATATATCACCAATTTCAAATTTGTAAAGATATATGGAGTCTTGCCATTTGCAGACTACCATTCCGTCAAATAAATTTGAGCCTTTTATCCAATTATTTGCACTCTTATTTGTTTCTATTCGACAAATGTTTTGCATGTTTTAATTGAGAAAATATCATTGTTTTGAAGAAATGAATTTTTCATAACTTGTTTTTTAAACAAAGTGAACATTCACAACGACGAAAAGATACTTAAGAGATCCTCAGTGCTCTCCCAAGGATGGTATGATCTCCAATAGGGTAAGATATTTTTTCATATTCCTAGCATGAATGTGTCTTCTTACTCCAGAGCCTTTTATGGTTTATCCTACTGAGTGGAATGCTTGTTGAGATATTCACCACTCTCCCCTTCAGCGGAGTAGCGACCTTTCCTCCTCAGCAGATGTGATCTCCTTGATGGGTACGGTACTTGGTGGTTGATCCCCAGAATCCCTTTATCCCTTGGATAGATTCCCCAGTAGAATTGCTTATGTGGCAGATTTTATCTGTGCAATAAAATCCTGTCCCCAGCTGGAATGATGGATGATTCATCCCCTGCAGAGATTTTGTTGCTTTTTGGATACTCTCCGTAAAATCTGGCTTTCTCTCTTGAGATGTAGTACCGATGTTGGTGTGCTTATTTCTTTGAAGCTGTCTGTGTTAGAAATGTCTGTTTGTCAGCATTCATCATACATAAACCATGCATGTGTGCATATAATTTTCAAAAATTCGGATATTCATATTGCATTCTTTTCCATATATCTTTGTTTATTATTCTCTGCTAGTTGGTAATACATTCCCCAAGCAGTTGTCGGCGTCTGATCCCTCAATATAGAGTCAGCCCATTAAGCAGAAAGTATTTATCTTTCCTTCCGCATTCCCCACTGAGTTATATCCTCGTGGACGACGGTTGTTTTCGTTTCCTCCCAACACATATATTGGGATGGGTTCCCCTATTGAGTTATATCCTCACTAGGACGAGTCTTGATTCAGTTTGCCTCTTTGGTTTGATCCTAAATTGGCCTCCTGTGACTGGTTCCTGTGTTTCCCCGTGGTACAAATGAATAATTGCTCAGTAATCGGTAATTATTCATCTTATCCTCGGCGGAGTCTGTGGTTTTCTACCCTTATACCGGTAGTTGTAAACCCTATTTTCTCCCCCTTTGCAGAGTTAATCTTTTTGTTCATCCTAATCAATGACGGTTACTCTTCCGTGGTTTTCTACCCAGTATCCGGTAGATGTAATCCCCTCCTTGACGGTTATCATTATCCAATATTCGGTGTTGATATTCCCTCCTTCTCTTGGATAATTGCTCTGATTCGGCAATTTATCCCCAACAAATCATCTCTCATATACCGGTTGTCGGTAATGTTTGTTGCTCCCCTTGCTTGGTCATCATTATATACCTAGTTTCGGTATCCCGATGCCCTTCTCTCTCGGTCGATCTATCCTTTATTAACCCAGTAACCGGTTGTGGATAATCTTCCATGCGAGTATATTATCTACGTTCTTACGGTAATAGATAATATATCTCATGCACTCCTCGGTCGAAGCCTTTTGTTCTTCCCCAGTTGAGTAAGATTCGTATCCCTGTTTTGGAATCGAATGTCCATCCCATAATCGAGCTTGCTTTTTGCCCTCTTTTCGGATGATGAGTGTTCTGGGAATATTCCCCAATTCACGCTTTGGTTGGTCACCTATTATATGCCCAGTAACCGGCATCCCTGGTGTTCCTTCCTTCTGCTCCCTATTATGACCTTTTGTCCCCTGTGGAGTCAGATTTTTCCTGAGTTGAAATATACCTTTTTAGGTCTTCCTCAGATGGTTTGGTTGATTGATATCTCTCACCCTTATACCGGTCTTAGATACTCATTCTTCCCGAGCATGTTGTTCTCTCAACCTTATACCGGTGTTCAGATCACACATCTCTTTGAGCTTATTACCCAGTAACCGGTAATACCTCACCCCGTTGCTTCCCCGAGAGATTTCTGTTGGGACCTTCCTCAGTTGAGTCCTTAGTGGACATCCCCACCTGAGTCCGGATTTTTTATCCGAAATATCCGTCGTGGATAATTTTTGGCTGTATTGGCACCAATGCATGCATCTTCGAGTCAACTCGGGTTCTTCCATTGATTTATTTCATGGATTCTCTCTGTGTCTCTCAGCAAGTCTCAAGTCGTGACCTACTCACGCATTTTCACCCTTTACTCCCCCAGAGTCTCTGTCTCCCTAGTGAGTGTATTACTGCTTTGGATTTTTTTAGTTTCTCCAGATTTCTTTTTCTTTTGTGGACGCCTATCCCCACAGAGTTTTACCATTTGCATGCATACATCTGCATCATGAGGTCTCTTAGGGACCAAAATTCGTCTCTTTGATATTATTTAAGCCCATTCTACCCCGTCGAGACGAAGACTTTAACCTTCACTTCTCCGACTAGAATGACCTTAAATAGGGGCATCTGTAAGACCCTAATTTTGTCCCTAAGATCCCTCATGGCATCATAACATTGCATTTGCATTGCCTCAAGGATCACTAGCATCTTGGTTCCCTTTGCCTTTGGGTGGGACTTCTTGAGAGTGGTTTGAGATCACCAAGCATGATTTAATTGTATATCATTGCTTATCTTATTTTGTTTACTAACTAAAAGCACAAAAAATATGTCACTAACATCTCTTGTTTGTAGCTTGAGTAATCACAAGGTCAAAGGCTTCAAGGAGATCATTGGTACAAAGATATGGCCAAGAGGAGATGAAAGAAAGCATGGTAATGGTTCCCAAAGTTATCATCCATCAAATATGCCTCCCTATCATCTAAATTCACCATTTTGATCAAAGCAAGTCAAAGGGTTTGAGGTTTGTACCCCAAGGAAACCCTAATTCATCTGTGCACCACAATGCCTTGCTCTTGAAGCAACCTCAGCCCATGGTAAAATACAATCAAGGTAAGTTCTTTAATTCATCATTTCATGCATATTTGAACTTATTTGAGTGTCCTCAATCATCAATTCATCAAGATATGAGTCATGGACTTGAGAAGTTGATCAGTCAATTCATTTGACTATTTTGAAATGCACTGAGACCTAACATTTTATGTGTTGGTCAAATGGAGATGATTCCAAAAGAAAAAATGTTCTTAAGGACAATATGAACAAATTTCATGTTCATAAAAAATTGATTTGAAGCTTGGAAGGTCATCTCCCATTCCAAGACATTATAGGTCATTTTGACTGAAACCCTAATTTTGGGTCAACTTCCCAAGGATATAACTCATTCATTTTTTATGATTTTGAGGTGGGATCAAATGAATTGGAAATATTAAGATGTCTAATTCAAATGTTGTGTTGAATAAAATTTCAAAATCTCAAAGGAAATACATGTGATAATGCAAGACATTATAGGTCCTTTTGGACCAAATGCATTGAAAGGCAAAAAAGTCCAACTTCAAGTGCCCATAACTCTTTCATCAAAACTCCAAATGATGCAAAATTTAAGTCCATTTTGATTTTCTTGAAAATATATACAACTTTGGTGTTGGAGGTTTTTTTATTTGAGGCTTGCATCATCAAAACATAAGGGTTTGAACATTGGCCAAATTTGGAAACCTTGCATTGACATGTTTTGCACATTACACTTTAAACTCAAAATTCACCAATTTCCACACTTCAAATGGATTTTTTCCCAACATAACAATTGTTCCTTACATCAAGACCTTTCCAACCATTACCCACATGCTTATGTTTGGATTTTCTAATTGGCATTTTCGAAGAGGTGAATGTTTAGGTTCAAATATGGAATTCACATGAAATCTTGATACACAAGCAAATGCCATTCAAACTACACGTCCAATTCAACTTGGTTTGTGTTCAGCATTCATTTGCATCATCTTTTGGGCTTTGCACGCGCCTGTACAGGCCCATGCATGAAAGGTCCAAATTCCACGCACACGAGTATTGCCTTGCATTGCTTCAAGTTCAGCTATAAATACATGCTCCTCTTCATTCAATTCTCAACCTAATGGCGCCTAAGATGCTGCACAATTGAATCCATAACCATTACCAAAGAAGCTAGTTCATTTTTCTCCAAATTTTTCAGATCCAAAATTCAACTACATCTGGTTGAATCCTTGGATCTAAAGCTTCTAAACCTTCATCCTGCATCTCATTGATCTTCTGTTTTGGCAAAGAAAGCAAGGAATCAAGCTCAAGTTTCCAGAATTCAAGTTTGTTCTTCAACTGGTATTTGCTTCGAATCTCTCATCTCTTTGATCTATTTGCCTGGCCAAAGTGTTTTCTGAAGTCCTCACTTGAGAGGCAAGCTAGTGGTAGCTTCAATTTTGTTTTTCTTTGATCTGCATTTTTCATACCTGAATCTTCCACCTCAGATTTCTCAACCTATAGGAATCTTGAGTGTGATTCAAGGTTACATGGGTGATGTATATCACCCCAGCTTCATTTTGGTATAAGGATCGTGCAAAATGGTGAAGGTTTGAAAACCTGCAAATCTGGCCGGAATTTGGAAGCTCACCGGAGAAGAAGGTGGCTCCGGTGCCCGCCCATTGCCAGTTTGAATCTGGACCGTTGGATCTCATTTCCAGATTCAATCTCAGCCTTTGTTTGTTATGACCTTTTTTAATTCTTTGTGTGACGCGGTTGACCAAGGTTCACCATGAGCGCGCGCCTCAGGACCATCAGATTGGCCACGTCAATTAATGAACGTGATCCAACGCTTCCTGATTTTCCACATTTTCTAATTTCTGATTTTATTTTCTTTAATTCCTTTTTATTTCCCAAATTCATAACTCTCTCATTTTTTATCCAAAAATTATGGGACCAATTGCATTAGTCTCCAAATAAATTCTAGTTTCTATTTCTGATTTTTATTTATTTTTATTTTATCATTTGATATTTTTTGTGAATTTTCTCTTTTCTGGTTATTTTTAATTCATTTTAAATAGTTTTTGATATTCAAAAAATACAAAAATATTTTCCTAACCTATTTGAATGATGATGGATCTATGAAAAATATTCTCATCAATTTTTTAATTGATTTGAGATTTATTTGAGATTTTAGTTTAATTAGGTTATTTTTATTCATTTTTAATTGATTAAAAATAGTTTCTGACTTTTAAAAATGCTGAAATTTTTTGTCAAACTTTGCTTGACCTTGTTGAACTTAGGATAAATTACTTGGACCTTTCAAGGTTGATTTGAAGTGATTTTGAAGTTTGACCTTTCTTTTATTTTAATTCAAGTTTATTTTAATATTAAATTGCCAAAAATATTTTTCTTATTGTTTGATCTCCAATCTTCATCTCATTTCTGATTTCTCATTGTTTGACTTTGACTTTCAATGTCATTTGGTCAATACATATAGATTGGTACATGTTGTTTCATCTTATGCATTTTGATCTTTCCATTTCCTTATCCATTCTTCATCTTCTTCTTCTTCTTTCTTCTTCCTTTTTGATAAATGAGTTGAAGGTTGATAAGTTAGCATTGATTAGGGAGACTTAATCTTCCTTGATTCAAATCTAATTCATCTTGATCAATTGATCAAGTGAATGGCTTTGCATTAAGGATAGGTTGTTTTCTAAATCATGCAAAAGGCTTAAACCAATACAAGATCAATTCTCTTTTTCTTTTTTGGCATGGCAAGTTGTTGGAACTTGGTTCACTAATCAAGACTTCTAACTTGTGTTGTTGCCTACATTATTATTGACCGGCCTCAGATAGTTGTGACTTCTACATAAGTCCAATTACGATTGCTTAACATAGCGCTAAATTTGCCTTATGACACACTAACTACTAACACTAACCATTAACAATTAACATTTACTTCTTGCTCTTTACTTTTATGCAATTTACTATTCTTGCACATTTTATCCATTTTCTTTTCTCTTTGCTCACTTGAGCCCATGTTTATGTTAATGCCATTTGCCTTTTGCTCACTTGAGCCCATAATTGTATATATACTATTGTGTTTGTGTTTTTGTTTTGATTGTTGTGGACCAAATGCAAAGAAGTGGAGTTAGATCTTAGGACCTTCCCTATGCAAAGAATGGAGAAATGGACTTAGATTCTAGGACATTCCTTATGCAAAATTGGAATAAAAGGACCTTAATTATGAAGATGGACTAGAAGGACCAATATCTCTAAACTCACTCTTGTCCATTCTTGATTTACTTCATGGAACTTTTGATGTGTGTGCTTTTGTGCTAGGGGATTCTATGAGCTCAAATTGAAGGACCATTGCCATGTTCATCCAAAATGAAAGATACAAGATGCATTGAAGATCCCTCAAGAGACTTGTTTGATTGCTTGAGCTTACTATTTTTGTGATTGCTTATTCCAAAGGATGGGAGCTACTTGGCTCATCACTATGATCTCAAGAGAGGAACTCCTTGTGTGGTTTTGTTCTCTTTTCTCTTGCCTCTTGTATGCCTAGGACTTTAGCCCTTCTTCTTCTTATTCCCTCCACTCTAACCCAAGCCAAAACTTTTGCGCAAACATTTAACATTTCTTTCCAAACATTAGAAACCTAAGCCTTATGCTTTTGATTTTCAAACCTTCTTTTCATAATACTTATTTTGAATTGAACCTTTAAACCAACTTTGACCACTTTTGTATATACTTCTAATTGGTAAATATAACCCATTCAAATGTCTTTTTGTGGTTCCAATGGCCACTTCTTTAATCAAACTTTTCATAACCTTTAGCTATTAGGTTTGAGTTATCTTTGTGGTAGATGTAATACTCACCTATATCCTTAGTGATGGACAATGAGTCTTCCATGCTTATTATAGGGTTAACCCCTCACTAGCATGTTGAAGCCATCCTCACATGGTGGATTTGTGGTTTTAGGTTGAGTTTTCTCCCTTGGATAACAAAAGATCTTAAGGCTTTTGGACCAATCAATTCACCAACTCATTTTTAGATTTTTACCCCGAACTACGAGGTTTTGATCCTAATCTTTTTTAAGATGGTAAGTAGGCAATGGGTTTATCCATTCAAACACAAAATATAAATAACTTGTATATTCTCTTCTCATCTCTTCAATCATGTTTGCACAAACAAACTTTCACAAAACAAATAACCTTTACAACAAGTATGAAAAGGGCTCCCTAGGAGTACCTAGGATGTTTTGGGTGCCTAACACCTTCCCATTGCATAACCAACCCCCTTACCCAGATCTCTGTTCTCTTTTACTAGTTTTTGTTAAAACTTTTAGGTTTTTGTTCGCTTTCTAACCATTCCTTTGGATAAATAGAAGTGCGGTGGCGACTCGACTTGTATGATTTACCTTGGATTTAGTCAATATCTCTAATGGTAACGAATACCCCGCTACAGGTGTTGATGAATACTATCGTGTTTCCCATTGTGAAACTGCCAAAGCTATGTGAAATGCATTAGACGTTATCCATGAGGGAACTAATGAAGTCAAGCAATCTAGGATCAATACCTTGAATCAATAGTTTGAACTATTTCACATGAAGCATGGTGAAACCATTGCCGACATGTAAAATAAGCTCACACATCTTATAAATCATTTGAATACTCTAGGTAAGCCTATTTTCAATGATATTTCTATTAATAAAGTTTTGAGGTGTCTTAATATGGAATGGCAATCCAAGGTTACGACAATCAAAGAAGCGAATGATCTTAAAACACTTGATCTCACAACTTTATTTGGTAAGCTAGAAGAACATGAGCAAGAATTCACTTGCTTGGAAAAACATGAAAAAGAGTATGAGAAGAAGATGAAGAAGGAGAAAGGTAAAGACAAGGAGGTAAAAAATAAGTCTATTGCTCTAAAGGCTTCAAGTTCAAAGTACTCAACCAATGATCAAAGTGATTGTGAAACAAGAGATGACAATAATTCTGATGATGAAGATATGAGGTTGTTCGTCAAAAGGTACAATATATGCATATGGAAAAATGGAGTCAAGCAATCCAAAAAGAACCTAAACAACTTTAGAATGATATCTAACTCCTCAAAGGAAGATGAGAATAAAAAGGGTAATATTAAAAGTTCATGCTACAATTATGGAAAAGCCGGTCACTATAGGCTAGATTATCTAATGATCAATAAAGATAAAGAGAAAGACCATCACAAGAGATATAGCAAGTATAAAGGAGCATGTGTTGCTTGGGAGAGTGATAGTAATTCTTCAAGTGATAAAATCTCAAATTCAAGTGTCGAATCGGCCAAGATTTGCTTCATGAACAACAAAAAGAAGAAAAAGAATGTAAGTCATTATAAGCTTGAATCTACTAATGAATTCTTATTCTCAATTACAGAAAGCTTTTGAAAATCTACATAGACAAGTCGTATATGCTTTTAAAAAGTTAGCTTCAAATAAAAGAACTTTTTCACATTTAGAAGCTAAAGTTTTAGAAACCAAAAAGAATATGGAAGCTCTTAAGCAATTTATGGTAGATATTCTAAAGCATAAGAATGAGGATAAATAACCTTCATGGTTTGGTTGTGAAACTTGTCACATTTGGTAAAAAGAGTTAAACACTCTTCAAGTTAAATTGGATAAGGCATTACAACCAAATGTCACTTTTGCTATTGATACTACCAAATATAAAATGCCTTCTTATAATCCTTATAGGAGGTATAACTTTGTTGGAAAGGATCAAAATAGCAAAAGTCACTCTTCTCACAATTTAACTTGTCATCATTAGTACTTTGCCAAAGTGAAAAGTTGTAAGAGTGTTGATGTCAAAAGGTTTTGTGGCATGTTTTGCATTTATTCCAACTTTCATTCGAGAGTTCCTTGTGGAATGCAAGTGCATCATCCGTTATTTGTACGTTGAGGTAATGTCATTTCAATTTTCACTTTGTAAGTAAGTACTTTCTTTTACCGGTTTATTTTTAAAAGGTATATGATTTACTTTGTGTATGATATATGTTATGAGTGTTCATTTCCAAAAATTTCAATTGATAACCATTGTATGTTTCATTTAATATGTTTATAGTGACCTCATTTAAATATCTTCACACGTTTTTCTATTCTGTTTTTATTGTATGCCTACATTAGTGTGTTTGCATATTTATGGCTATAAAATCATGGAAAATAATCATTTGCATGTGTCTCTAAAAAACCATTCATGCATGTTTCAATTCTAATCTTTCAAAGTTGACCCAAAACATTATGTTTCATATTTTTCACTTTTTTCATCTCATGCGTCGACTCATGTTTCGTATAGGTCGGCACATGAAAATAATTTTCAGAGTTTTTCAAATATGATTCAGTATGTGTCGACACATGTGTCGAATGTGTCGACTCGTGACCTGCTCATGTGAGCACATGCTTCAAACAGGTTGGTACATGCTTCCAATAAGTCGGCTCATAATGCATTTTTGGGTCATTTCTTTTCATTTCTCATTATCCTCTCATGCATGCATTCATCTCTAAAACTTTTCATTTCCTCTCGAGTCTTGCAACACTTCTAATTGTCATTAACTCCTCTTATATTCATTCACCATATCTCATCAATATCCATTTACCAACATAACCATTAAACCTTCTCATTCAATCATCATATTTCCTCTTCTCCAAAACCGTCATTGTCCTCACATTTCAAATCACAGCCTAAGTCCTTAAAAATCAGAATTTGCACTTGTGTTTGGATTTCATTGACATTTTTGTGTGTTGTTGTGTCTGTTTATCTGATTTGGCTTTGTTGGTAATCATTTATCCCTCAAACATCTTCACTTTTCTTTCACACATTTTGTTGAACACTTGGCGTGCGAACTTTGTTTGAATAATTCTCAATGGCACCAAAGCTTACAAGAACCAAAGGTGATTCTAAGGGTAAAGGCAAGGCTACCGCTTCCTCTACAGTTCAAGAAACTCTATTTTCATTGGTTTCGTCTAGGTGTGTTAAGGAATTTGAAGCGAAACACCAACATGTAACACCTCAAATTTTCCCTCCTCATTCATGCATTCATTTTAGGTCATTTAACATTTCATATTGCATTTCATCATGTCAATCAGAATTAGCTCCCAGAGTTTATCTTCCAAGAAGCTTGGATATCATCCAAGTCAACTGTTGGTCAAAAGATCAAGCTTAACAGGCTCAGTACAGTTCAAAATTAAGCTGTGAAATCGAAAGTCAACTGTTGGTCAACTGAAGGTCAAATGGCTAGGGAATAACTTGAGTTACTTCCAACATGTTCAAATGAGGCCTATTCATCATTTGACATATTACTCTTGAAGGAACAAAGGTCCAGCGCACAGGTTACAGATTTGGAAGGATGACTTGAACTGTCATGCTCGCTAGGCGAGCAGAATGGTTCGCCTAGCGAGCCCCAAGAAAAGCCACCAGAGTCTGAACTGTCATGCTCGCTAAGCGAGCAGATCCTTCGCTAGGCGAAACCCACGCGTTTTGAAAATAAAAAATATAACAGAAAAATTTTGGGCTTGAGTTGCCTTCATTCTGAGCCCACCAAGCCACGAAAATCAGAGTATAAATTCTAAATTTCATTGAAACAAAACCCGAGAAAGAAAAGAGAGACCTAATTCAGAGCAGCCTCCAGAGACTGAAGGGAGCTCATCTGCAAAGAACCAATTCCATCTCGTATAAACCCTGAGATTGCTCTGCAAACCGAACCGTGCAATTCAATTTCAATCGAGCTCTCCTATCAGGTTTGCCCTATTTCCATTACTTTATGCTTTCAATTTGAAATTTCTGAATGTATGAGGTATTATGGTTGAATTTGGAAGAGTGGGTATCGTTAGGTTTTGCATGCGGGTTTGGATATGCATGAATGAGTAGAATAATGCCTTGAATGTTCAATCACTTCGTTTCTGAGATGGATACCATAGGGTTTGGGTTTCGGAAATCGTATTGTTATCAAGGAAGAACCCAGAACCCGCAGGCATTCGCTAGCCCATCGCTAGGCGAGCCTGCAGCGAAGCTTCGCTAAGCGAAGCAGTAGCGATCGCGACAGTAGCTGCTTTTTCTGTTTGCTCTCCAATTTGTTTTGTGTTTGTTATGACATGCTTTCTATTGCATCTGGGCACATGTTTTAGTATGTATGTTATGTCTTGATGTGTGGATCCTTGCCCCCTGACTTTGAGTTTTGATATCCTTTTGATGCATTTGTCTGACAAGAGGTTTAGGCCTCCTACCCTTGATTGCTTTTTGTGAACTTTAATAGCATGATTCATGTGGTTGCTATGATTCTTCTGTTTGGTGCAACCCTTGATTGCACTCCATCTTGTTTCTCTAACCTGTTTGTTGAGTTTTTGTGAGGGCTCGCATGACTCTTGAAGAGATAGCTTGCTTGGTATTCCACTTTATTTGCGGGATACCATTTGGATATTTATTCTGATTGCTTTGCTGACTTGCTTTCTTTGATGGTGCTAGCTTGAGAGATCTCTGGGTTTCTTATTTCTGTAGTTGCTGTTACTTCGGATCTTTATCCGTGTGGTAGATCTCTTGACCCCTTTTACATCTTTTCAGCATTTTACTACTTTCTTAGCCGGAAGACCTCGATAGGAGGCAATGTTTTTGTGTGTTTACTTTTGTGCCTAAAGACCTCCAAGAAGAGGCACCAGTGCTAAAGACCTCCATGAAGAGGCAATTGACGGATAAAAGGGATTAGTAGTCAATCCCCCGTTATTCAGTGTGTCGTTCTTTATGCTCGCACTACGTGTCGATGCTTCAGAACAAAAGCCCAAGATCTTGTGTCCGGTCGGTCAGTGGAGAGGGTTTCACCTTTCTAAATCCCCACGCTTTGTCATGAGCTCACCTTGTCCAGGGTTAAGAGCTATGAGGTCTTATCCTCATTACCCTTTTGATCTGCTCACCCTGATGTTCAATGTCAGTGGTTAAGAGCCCATTTGATTACCCTTTTCATGGCTTGTTTGTCGAGGTTGATATGACCTCTCTTGACTAAAGCCTTACCCATGTATGTTTGAGCCCCCCTTGTTGGTGTGTTTACTTTATGCTATATGTTTTTTTGTGTGGTGTGATCGTCTCCCCATAGGACTGCTAGGCTTCATATAGTCTCTCGTTTGCGTGTCAATTAAGGTAGCACGGTTCCTTCGTCTAGGACTTCCTTTTTGCATGAGCATTCCTAAAACACAAACAAACTTTTTGATTTTTCTTCTCCTAAGAACACGTTAACTCCTTCTACTACAGGTGAGTAATTCTCCAAAGGTCGAGCATCCGGTAGATTGCGTAGTAACGTCGTTTATCTAAAAAACACAAAACAAACAAAAATAGGTTAGCCGAGCTACGGTGCTCTGATTCTCAATCCTTCTTGAGATACGTATGCAGCAGGGTAGGGCCTGTGCGAGCAATAACTTTTTCTTTTCCCTACTTTGATTTTCTCTCTTTCGCATCGCATATAGGACTTTTTATACACACACTTTAGACATAAATAGCAAACGTGGATCCTGTGGAGTACCACAGACGTGAAGGGGTGCGATAACCTTCCCTTCACGTAACTGGCCCCCATACTCAGTTTTCTTTGGTTCGAGACTTTGTTTTATCCGTTCCCTTTTGGTTATGCAGTACTACCTTTCCCTCCTCTTGGGATAAAAGTACATAGCTGGCGACTCTACTCTTTTTTTGCCACTCTCTTCGCGTTTGTACTTGGATTTGGGAAATCCGGGGATCGACAGCTGGCGACTCTGCTGGGGATATGATCCCTAGTGGGTCTTTCCTAGCGTTTGTTTGTTTATTGTCTATTGTGTGTTATTTATTTATTGCTTTGCATACTTATCTGCTTGCATTGCATCCTATGTGCGCTTTACTGTTTCATGCATATTGTGCTGGCTGTGTATCTGTTTCGCTGTTGGGTGGGAGTCACAAGAGGTAAAAGGCCCAATACACAGGCTATGAGTGAACTTTAGGACACCTAGGAATAGAGTGATTCATGGGAAGCGGGTGGTATGGCGCCACTTAGCGGAACATGGTATCACGAGCAGTTCAGATTCTGATGGGGTATTATCGTTGCATACACCTGGTGTGCATATGATGATATTCTTGAAAGGATTGTTTATCCTGCGTTTCTCTTGACCTTACCCTGGCCTAGATTACACCCGTGAGTGGGGCGGGAATGAATCATTTTACAGGTACTGATGGTGACTTGTTCTGATGGTGACTTGTTCTGTTGGTGACCGTTGGTTCTGAAGTATGGGTTCTGAGTTGAGGATTGTGTTCTATGGTTCCCGGTTCCGAATTCATGCTGAAGTTCCGATCCTGCGCCTCGTGATACACAGCCAACCAGCCATTGTTTCATCATTTTGCATCATAGCATGTTTATTTTCAAAAATAATGCATAAAAAAGAAAAAAAGTTAACCCGCATATGCATATCATTTTTTAGGTTTATTCAGGAGTCTGTTCACACCGAGAGATGGCTGCCATTCCAGAGTCGAAGAGGAAGACTTGCACCTACAGCTTTTACCGTGAGTCGTTGACATCTTTGGAAGAATTGGATAATCTCGTGATCGGCCGTAATCAGAAAGCTTTTGATGATCAGTATGGGGATATCTTGGTATTTTTGAAGATGATGGTTGATCCGGTACCTCTGCAGACTCTCTTACAGTTCTATGATCCGGAGCTTCGTTGCTTTACTTTTCAGGACTACCAGCTAGCTCCCACTCTTGAAGAGTATTCCATCCTTATGAATGTCCGAATCAAAAATCAAGTACCTTTCCTGGATGTGCCAAAGGAGGTGGATTTCAAAGTTGTCGCTAAGGCTCTTTACTTGAGCATCAAGGAAGTGAGCGATAATTGGAAACCAAGCGGTGATGTTGTGGGTTTGTCCTTGAATTTCTTGGTAAGGATGCCTAAGGAAGAAGCAAAGAAAGGAAATTGGGTAGCTTTCAACGCTCAGTTGGCTGTCATGATTTATGGAGTTGTTCTGTTCCCTAGTATGCCTAGTTTCGTGGACCTAGCCGCAATCACTATTTTCATTGGAGGAAACCCGGTGCCTACCTTGTTAGCCGACACCTATTATGCGATACACAGCAGGCATGGTAAGTGTGGGGCTATCAGGTGTTGTCTCCCGTTGCTACTCAAGTGGTTCTTGTCTTTTCTACCAACCAATGGACCGTTTGTGGATACTCAGAATACTCATAAATGGACTCAGAGGATCATGTCGCTCACATCTTATGATATCAAGTGGCAAGCTTATAGGATTAATGTGCGCAACATCATTATGAGTTGTGGGGAGTTTCGCAATGTTCCACTCATAGGAACTAGGGGTTGCATCAACTACAACCCGGTTCTTTCTCTCCGTCAGTTGGGTTTTGTCATGAATGAAAGGCCACAAGATGTCGAGATAGTTGAAAGTGTGTACTTTGAGAAACGGAGCGATCCGACAAGATTGGAGCAAGTGGGAAAAGCTTGGGAGAATATTGGTATAAAAGATGGATCTGTTTTAGGAAGGAAGTTTGCAATTGCTATGCCTACTTACACTGAGTGGGTCAAGGAAAGAGTTGGGGCTTTGTTGCTACCATATGACCCAATGGAACCATTACAGGGGCAACCGCCCTTGATCCTTTCTGAGAGTGTGCCTGCTGAGTATTATAAACGAGCCTTAATGGAGAATCGCCAGTTGAAGGAAAATGAACAAGAGATCCGAATGGAGCTTTACAAAGCAAAAGCAGATAGGTTGAGTTTGGCTCATAAACTCAAAGGAGTGCAAGGTGAGAGTGCTGGTAGATCAAGAAACAAAAAGAGGTCCTATGATGAGATAGAAACAATGTCGGATGAAGAACACCATGAACGCTTGAGATTACAAAAAGCGGAAGCCAATTACAAAAGGAAGATACGAGACTTGGAAAGACAACTTAAGGACAAAGATACTCAGTTGAAGAAAGAGGTAGATCTGAGGCATGCAGCAGAGAGCCAGCTCCGAGGAAGTGACATCCGTGCATCTCATTTCCTAGAGGAAGTTGTTGAACTCAGGGTGCAACTGAAAGAGAAGCTCACCCCTCTACCTGAGTGCTCGGAGTGTGACCGATTAATGGATCAGTGCCAGTATTTGAAGACTCTCATTCCTGAAGAACGACTTCCCTAGTTTGTCTTGTTGTCTATTTTGAAGATCACCTCCAGGATTGTTGGATGGGATTCCTTGTTCTACACTGATGAACTGAATCTTTGCTTGAACCATGTTTGTTGCCATTTTTCAAAGGTGGACGAGACTCTTGAAAACCTGAGAAATGATAAAACATAGCATACGCATCGTACGCATCATACACATATCATTCTTGCATCATTACAGGTGTTCTTGAAGAGGAGTTCTCATTCTCGTTCCCGTTTCAGGCAGAATTGTTGAGCATCGTCCGCACCGTTACGCAACAAGGCAGAATCAACAGAGGATCATGGATCAAGTTCAAGAAGAACTAGCAGAGATGAGGACCAACATGGCCCAGTTCATGAGTATGATGCAAGGGGTAGTGCAGGGGAAAGAGGAACTCCGAGCCTTGGCCCAGAGACAAGAAACTGTGATTCCCCCTGTCGGTCAGAATCCGCCAGAAGGGACCCCTGTCGATGACGCTGTTGTTACCAACCCTGTCAACAACCATGCTAATGGTGACGAATTGCGTGGTATTAGAATCAATGGACAACCCATCATTACAGAGGCTGCTAATGCTCGAGCGGCACGTGCTCCAGTTCACCATCCTTCTCATTTGGTTGACAAGCAAGAAGATATGTTCACCATTCCCAGTGATGATGATGAATTTGGAAAGGCGGAAGAGAGAGATAGAAAGGTCGACGCCCTTGCTGAAAAGATTCGCGCCATGGAGTGCCAGAATTCTTTGGGTTTTGATGTTACTAACATGGGTCTAGTTGATGGGTTGAGGATCCCGTACAAGTTCAAAGCGCCATATTTCGACAAGTACAATGGCACTTCTTGTCCCCGAACTCATGTGCAAGCTTACTACCGGAAGATATCCGCTTATACTGATGATGAAAAGATGTGGATGTACTTTTCCAAGACAGCTTGTCTGGAGCATCTTTGGATTGGTACATGGATTTGAGAAAAGAATCTGTCAAAAGCTGGAGAGAGTTAGGTGAAGCTTTTCTGAGGCAGTACAAGCATAACATGGACATGGCTCCGAGCATAACCCAGTTGCAGAGTTTGTTTCAAAAGACCGGTGAAAGTTTCAAGGAATACGCCCAGAGGTGGCGTGAACTAGCTGCGAGAGTACAACCTCCGATGTTGGAGAGAGAATTGACTGATATGTTCATTGGAACTCTGCAAGGTGTATTCATGGATCGTATGGGAAGTTGCCGGTTTGGTAGTTTTTCGGATGTTGTGATTTGCGGAGAAAGAACTGAAAGTATTATCAAAGCGGGAAAAATCCAAGACCCTGGTTCTTCAAGTTCTTCAAGTGCTAAGAAACCATTTTCAGGGGCACCCAGGAGGAGAGAGGGTGAGACAAATGCTATATATAATCAGAGAAATGGAAACAAAGGACAACAATACCGTCAAATTGCTGTCGTGACTATTCCAGCAACCCAACCTCAACAACAACAAAGAGGACAACCACAACAACAACAACGCCAATTCCAACCAAGACAAAGAATGCCAGATCGTCATTTTGATCCGTTGCCAATGACTTATGCTGAATTACTCCCTGAACTGCTCAGGTTAAAGTTTGTTGAACTTCGCACTGTGGCTCCCTTAACAAGGATTCTCGCTGGTTATGATGCTAATGTCTGTTGTGATTTTCATTCTGGTGCGCCAAGGCACCACATCGAGAACTATCGGGCTTTTCACCATAAAGTCCAAGACTTGATCGATGCCAAGACGATTAACTTCGCTCCTACTCCGAATATGATGAATAATCCTATGCCTCAGCATGGAGGGCCCAGAGTAAACAATGTGGAAGATGAGAAAAATTTGAACTTGGTAGTCGATGTTAATGACGTTCAGACTTCGTTGTTTGTGGTGAAGGAACGTCTACTTAGAGGGGGAGTATTCCCGGGATGTGACAAGAATTGTTCAGATTGTGGTAATCATGAGAACGGCTGTGTGAAATTGAAGGAAGGTATCCAGGAATTGATGAATGAAGGTTGTTTACAGTTTGATCGAGTAGTGAAAGACCGTGAAGAGGTATCGACTGTTACCATTTACTTTACACCGTCAGAAGGTCCTGTACGTGCTCCAAGAACTATTAGTGCGCCTGTGACTATTGGTACTCCTGTGACCGTAGTTGCGCCTGTGACCATATCTGCTCCAGTGACTGTTGGTGTTCCCGTGGTTAATGCTCCAGTAACTATCAGTACTCCTACCACCATTGCTGCTTCTAGTGGAAGACTTTATGAGAATAGTAGAGCAATTTTATGGCAATATGACAATGCTCCTTGCAGAAATAGAAGACCTGAGAATCAGACCAGATCAGTAAATCAGACTCCAGTGACAGTTGGTTCGGCTGTGGGTAATGTGGGAGGACCCGGAGGATTTACGAGAAGTGGTCGTTTGTTTGCACCATAGGTTCCGAAGGATAACAATGCTGAGACTCTTGCTAGAACAAAAGGAAAACAAGCTGTAGTGGAAGAAGAACCAGTGCGAAAGGAAGTGCCCGAGAATTCTTTTGAGAAGGACGTGGAGGAATTTATGAGAATTATCAAGAAAAGTGATTACAAGATCGTGGATCAGTTGAACCAGACACCATCAAAAGTCTCTATTCTCTCTCTGTTGATGTGTTCCGAGGCACATCGTAACGCCCTGTTGAAAATGCTGAATATGGCTTATATGCCTCAAGAGATTTTACTTAACCAGCTTGAAGGCGTTATTGCAAATGTTAACACGAGACATGGTTTAGGATTCACGGATCTAGACTTGACACCTGAGAGTCGCAATCACAATAGAGCTTTGCATATCATGATGGAATGCAAAGGCGCGGTTTTGTCGCATGTTTTGGTTGATACCAGTTCTTCTTTGAATGTGCTGCCCAAAAAGGCTCTGAGTAAGCTTGATGCCGAAGGGGTTGTTCTCACACTAAGTGATCTTGTTGTCCGTGCTTTTGATGGATCCAAGCGATCGGTTTTTGGTGAAGTCAGGTTGCCTGTGAAGATCGGCCCGGAAGTGTTTAACATTGTCTTCTATGTGATGGATATCCAACCAGCATATAGTTGTCTGTTGGGGCGTCCCTGGATACATGGAGCCGGAGCAGTTTCTTCGACTCTCCACCAAAAGCTAAAATATGTGTGGGATGGTCAAGTTGTGACCGTGTGTGGCGAAGAGGACATCTTTGTGAGCCATTTATCCTCCTTCAAATTTGTGGAGATGGAGGGCGAAATTCATGAAACTCTATGTCAAGCTTTTGAGACTGTCAGTATTGAGAAGGTGGCTTTTGTTGAACAGAAGAAACCAGGTACCTCGATTGTGTCCTATAAACAAGCTCTGGAAGTCATTCGTTCAGGTAACACAGAAGGCTGGGGCAAGGTGATTGATGTGCCCGTAAAAGAAGACTTGTTTGGCATTGGTTATCAGCCTTTTCAATTATCAGAGCAGGGTGTCCAGAATCATGAAGGGCCGTGTACTTTCACTAGTGCTGGATTGATGAATCACGGGGATGTCTTTGCAACAGACAATGAAGATGGTGACAGTGATTGTGATATGGATAATTGGGTGCGCCCGTGTGCTCCAGGGGAGAAGATCAACAACTGGACTGCTGAAGAAATAGTCCAAGTTACTCTTCAGACAGAGTAATTTTCTTTTGTTTTGCATTTTGCATGAAAATCATGCGCTCTGCCCAAGGCGTAGTGGTTCATTGTAGGGCCACATCATGTTTTGAATTTTCAATGATTATCATCAATAAAGGACGTTTTGCAATCAAATTTGTGCTCACTGTCTTTCTGTTTTCATTACTTTCATTTTTAAAACAATAAAAATGGCAATGTTTTTTTGTTTTTCTGTGACTTCCTTGAACTCTTTTCTAAAATAAAGCATGAAACATCGTCCATGCAGAATTAATCTTGCGGATTCCATTAAAAACAGTTCTGTTATGGCTCAGTATGACTTTGATAATCCCAGTTACCAAGCCGAAGAGGAGAGTGAAGAAGATTGTGAACTCCCCAAAGAATTGGCCAGACTATTGAAACAGGAGGAAAGGGTCATTCAACCTCATCAGGAAGAGTTGGAAGTCATTAACCTTGGTACTGAGGATGCAAAGAAAGAGATCAATATAGGGTTGCTTTAGAGGAAAAGGTCAAGAGAGGGCTGATATGTTGCAAGAATATGTGGATGTATTCGCATGCTCGTATCAAGATATGCCTGGTTTGGATACAGATATTATGGTGCACAGGCTACCTTTCAGAGAAGATTGTCCTTCGGTAAAGCAGAAGCTTCGCAGAACTAGTCCTGATATGGCTGTCAAGATCAAAGAGGAGGTTCATAAACAGTTGGATGCAGGTTTTCTAGCAGTTACCAATTATCCCCCTTGGGTGGCCAACATCGTACCCGTGCCGAAGAAGGATGGCAAAGTCAGGATGTGTGTCGATTACCGAGATTTAAACAGAGCCAGTCCGAAAGATGATTTCCCATTACCTCACATTGATGTATTGGTCGATAATACTGCTCAGTCCTCGGTTTTCTCTTTCATGGATGGATTTTCTGGCTATAATCAGATCAAGATGGCGCCAGAAGACATGGAGAAGACGACATTCATTACACCTTGGGGCACGTTCTGTTATAAGGTAATGCCATTTGGGTTGAAGAATGTCGGTGCTACCTACCAAAGAGCTATGACGACTCTCTTTCATGACATGATGCACAAAGAAATTGAAGTGTACGTGGATGATATGATTGCGAAGTCTCAGACAGAAGAGGAGCACTTGGTAAACTTGCAAAAGTTGTTCAAAAGATTGAGAAGGTTCAAACTAAGGCTGAATCCAAACAAGTGTACGTTTGGAGTGAGATCTGGAAAGCTGTTAGGTTTCATTGTCAGTAAGAAAGGGATTGAGGTTGATCCAGCAAAAGTAAAAGCTATTCAAGAAATGCCTGAACCAAGAACAGAAAAGCAGGTTCGTGGGTTTTTAGGGAGGCTGAACTACATTGCGCGGTTCATATCTCACCTAACAGCTACGTGCGAACCGATATTTAAATTGCTAAGAAAAGATCAAGCAATCAGGTGGAACGATGATTGCCAAAGAGCTTTTGATAAGATAAAAGAATATTTGCATAAACCTCTAATTCTTACACCTCCAGTTCCTGGGAGGCCTCTGATAATGTACCTTTCAGTAACAGAGAATTCGATGGGGTGTGTATTGGGACAGCATGACGAGTCTGGTCGAAAAGAGCCTGCAATGTACTACCTTAGCAAAAAGTTTACCGACTGTGAAACAAGATATTCGCTGCTCGAGAAAACTTGTTGCGCTTTGGCATGGGCTGCTCGCCGACTAAGACAATATATGTTGAACCATACTACCTTGTTGATTTCTAAGATGGACCCAGTAAAGTATATCTTTGAAAAGCCGGCTCTTACCGGACGAGTGGCTCATTGGCAGATGGTTTTGACAGAGTATGATATCCAGTACACGTCGCAAAAGGCCATCAAAGGTAGTATTCTGTCTGATTACCTTGCCGAGCAACCAATTGATGACTATCAGCCGATGATGTTTGAATTCCCCGATGAAGATATCATGTACTTAAAGATGAAAGATTGTGAAGAGCCTCTTGTCGAGGAAGGACCGGATCCCGATGACAAGTGGACACTGATGTTTGATGGGGCGGTAAATGTGAATGGAAATGGTGTTGGGGCAGTACTCATTAATCCTAAAGGTGCGCACATACCTTTTTCTGCCAGATTGACTTTTGAAGTGACCAACAACGAAGCTGAGTACGAGGCCTATATCATGGGGATTGAGGAAGCCATTGATCTAAGGATCAAAACCATGGTTATTTATGGAGATTCTGCTCTAGTGATTAACCAAGTCAATGGAGACTGGAATACTCATCAGCCGCATTTGATTCCTTATAGAGATTACACCAGAAGGATCCTGACTTTCTTCAAGACAGTAAAGTTGTATCTTGTATCCCGAGATGAAAATCAAATGGCTGATGCCTTAGCCACATTGTCTTCCATGATTAAAGTTCATTGGCAGAATCATGTGCCACACATTGCTGTGAATTGACTCGAGAGGCCTGCGTATGTGTTTGCAGCCGAGTCTGTTATTGATGAGAAGCCGTGGTTTTATGATATTAAGAATTTCCTCAAAAGCCAAGAGTATCCTGAAGGAGCGTCAAAGAATGACAAGAAGATACTGAGAAGGCTAGCTGGAAGCTTTTACTTGAACAAGGATGATGTCTTGTACAAGAGGAACTTTGACATGGTTCTGCTCAGATGCGTGGTTAGACACGAAGCAGACATGTTAATGCAGGAAGTACACGATGGATCTTTCGGTACCCATGCTGGTGGTCATGCAATGGCCAAGAAGTTGCTAAGAGCCGGTTATTACTGGATAACCATGGAATCTGATTGTTTCAAATACGCTCGGAAGTTCCACAAATGTCAGATCTATGCAGATAAAGTGCATGTACCACCAAACCCTCTGAATATTATGAATTCTCCTTGGCCATTCGCGATGTGGGGCATCGATATGATTGGAAAGATTGAACCTACTGCTTCTAATGGACATCGCTTCATCCTAGTCGCGATTGATTACTTTACCAAGTGGGTGGAAGCAGCTTCCTATGCCAATGTTACCAGACAGGTGGTTGCTCGATTCATTAAGAAAGAAATTATCTGTCGTTATGGGGTTCCTGAGAGAATCATCACTGATAATGGTTCAAATCTCAATAACAAGATGATGAAAGAGCTTTGCAAAGACTTTAAGATCGAACACCATAATTCTTCTCCTTACAGACTAAAGATGAACGGTGCTGTAGAGGCGGCAAACAAGAACATTAAGAAGATTGTGCAAAAGATGGTTGTGACGTACAAGGATTGGCATGAGATGTTGCCTTTCGCTTTGCATGGGTATCGTACCTCAATGCGTACGTCAACCGGGGCAACTCCGTTTTCACTTGTGTATGGCATGGAGGCAGTCTTGCCAGTAGAAGTTCAAATCCCTTCTTTGAGGGTGATGATTGATGTAAAACTTGACGAGGCTGAGTGGGTTCAAGCCAGGTTTGATGAGTTAAATTTAATTGAGGAAAAGCGATTAGTAGCTGTGTGCCATGGACAACTATATCAGAGAAGGATGAAGAAGGCCTTTGATCAGAAAGTGCGTCCTCGAAGCTATCAGATAGGTGACTTAGTTTTGAAAAGGATCCTTCCTCCCGGTACAGATAACAAGGGCAAGTGGACTCCGAATTATGAAGGTCCATATGTCGTTAAAAAGGTCTTTTCTGGTGGAGCCTTGATGCTTACAACTATGGATGGTGAAGATTTTTCGTCTCCTGTGAATTCAGATGTAGTCAAAAAATACTTCGCATAAACTGACCCGCTGGACAAAGAAAGAAAGTCCAGGCAAAAAAAGGGCATCCCGGCGAACCAAGAGAAAAAGAAAAGAAAAAGGTTCGGGAAAAAGTTAGGGATAAAGAATAAAAATAATATGTACACCCGGTAAGTCGAAAACCTGCAAAGGCGGCTTAGGCAAAAATGGGTATCCCGGTGGATTGAAAACCTGAAAAGGCGGTCCAGGCAAAAGAGGGATTAAAGCGAAGACTACAGTCTGAGTTATCTGTACTTCATCGCGTTTCAGTGTCTACCATCTTGAAGGATATGATTGGTCCAACCACTCTTCTCAGAAAGCAAAGAATTTGGGGGAAATTGAAGATCTGTGAGTCATAACAGAATTGGAAAATAGTGGAATGTCGTGTTCACATTGCCAATAGCATAGTCTATCTTCTCTTTTGGCGCAATTACCTCTTCCTAGGAATTGCTTCCTGATGTATTTGCCTTTATAGGCCATTTTCAATCAATAAAAGTCGTTATTCAGTCAAATTGCTCTCTTGTTTTTTTTATTTCTACTGTTTTGTTTGCAAAAAAACGTCCGAATTTTTTATAAACATTGCATCTAAAAACATGAAGGCTAGACAATGACGTGTGGAAAGATAAAACATCTGAAAATCATTTTGAATGTTGAGTACACTTGAGTATATTTTGTCCATACGATCCCCTAGGGAATGTATGTCCTGCCGTTTTGCAGGTTACTATCTTTGATTGATGGCTAAAGCAGATGAGCCAAAGTTTGTTCGAAGGAAGACCCCGTTGTCTCAACACTGTCCAGTCGTGTAAGAAGTTGGGTCGTCTAAGTCGAGTTCAGAATTTGTTTCCCCAGCATGGTCGAGAGGTTGGTGTTTTCCCAACAAGTGACTCCCCATGTGATTTGGTTTCTCTACCGTTCCGAGAATGTCAGATCAGTAAGTACCCTCAGCAGAATTGTTGTATGTCCCCACAGAGTTGGAAGATCGAATCAGAATTTGTGTGCTCAGTAAAGTGATCGTTTGCTTTCCCAGCAGGAATTTTCCTCACGTTGCATCTTGCATGTAGTAATCATCATTTGCATTCGCATTCTCAAATCGCGTAGCATTTCCATTCAGTATGGAGCATTACGCCATGGAAAACTCAAACATTTGCATACATGTATTAAACCAGATTGGATCGTATCTCCGGAAGAAACGAATCATTTTTCAACATCAATGTAGCACATTTGCAGCAGTTGCTCTTGGTAACATTCAGAATCGATAATCCCAGTGAGATTTATTTTCTCACCAGTCCGTGAAAGAAAAGCTTAATTCCCTTCCGATTTAGTCCCCGGCAAGTGTCTGCCTTATTTTGACATATGTAAATATCATCCTTGCGATACCGGTAAGTGTCGTGTTGATCCCCGTAAATGTCTGTGCTTTTCTTTGATGTCGGCAAACATCATCTTTCAATGTCGATAAACGTCGAATTCCAATTGTTGGCCATCAGTAAATGGTATGTCTCTCATGGTGTCTTCAAAAAATCGTTCTGTCAACACCTGTGTGTGTCCTTTCCTTTTTTTGGTGTCGGTAAACATCATTGTTCGATGTCGGTAAACATCAGCCGCTTGTTAACCATCGGTAAATGGTTTTGTCGACTGAGATTCCCCAGCAGATTCGCTATCCGTAAATATCGAGTATTTCATTTTCGCCATCGGTAAATGGTTTCGTTTCATAAATGTATTCTTTCCTTGGTGTCTGTAAACATCTTTGTTCGATGTCGGTAAACATCGAGTTCCATCCCAATCATCGGTAAATGTCTGGTCTTGTTTCACTTATAAACATCTTTATTCGATGTCGGTAAGCATCGAGTTCCATCCCAGTCATCGGTAAATGTCTGGTTTTGTTTCACTTGCTCCTCCCCAGTGAAGCCGCCATCGGTAAATGGCCTCGCTTTCCTTGATATCGGTAAATATCACAATTTGTTTTGAAGCCGCCATCGGTAAATGGCCTCGCTTTCTTTGATATCGGTAAATATCAAATCTGTTTCGAATCCGCCATCGGTAAATGGCCTCGCTTTCTTTGATATCGGTAAATATCAAAATTGTTTTGAAGCCTTCATCGGTAAATGGCCTCGCTTTCCTCGCTTCGTCACCTACAGAGTGCAAATTCTCCGGTTCTTTTGGTATTCAATCCCTATTTACCTTGAAAGTCTGATAGCCGCTGCTTTCATCCGTTCAGGTTCACAGTTGATTGAATAGGGGCAGCTGTAACACCTCAAATTTGCCCTCCTCATTCATGCATTCATCTTAGGTCATTTAACATTTCATATTGCATTTCATCATGTCAATCAGAATTAGGTCCCAGAGTTTATCTTCCAAGAAGCTTGGATATCATCCAAGTCAATTGGTTTCATTTTCAGAGGTTTTCTTCAAAAGATCAAGCTTAACAGGCTCAGTACAGTTCAAAATTCAGCTGTGAAATCGAAAGTCAACTGTTGGTCAACTGAAGGTCAAATGGCTAGGGAATAACTTGAGTTACTTCCAACATGTTCAAATGAGGCCTATTCATCATTTGACATATTACTCTTGAAGGAAGAAAGGTCCAGCGCACAGGTTACAGATTTGGAAGGATGACTTGAACTGTCATGCTCGCTAGGCGAGCAGAATGGTTCGCCTAGCGAGCCCCAAGAAAAGCCACCAGAGTCTGAACTGTCATGCTCGCTAGGCGAGCAGATCCTTCGCTAGGTGAAGCCCACGCGTTTTGAAAATAAAAAATATAACAGAAAAATTTTGGGCTTGAGTTGCCTTCATTCTGAGCCCGCCAAGCCACGAAAATCAGAGTATAAATTCTAAATCTCATTGAAACAAAACCCGAGAGAAAAGAGAGACCTAATTCAGAGCAGCCTCCAGAGACTAAAGGGAGCTCATCTGCAAAGAACCAATTCCATCTCGTATAAACCCTGAGATTTCTCTGCAAACCGAACTGTGCAATTCAATTTCAATCGAGCTCTCCTATCAGGTTTGCCCTATTTCCATTACTTTATGCTTTCAATTTGAAATTTTTGAATGTATGAGGTATTATGGTTGAATTTGGAAGAGTGGGTATCGTTAGGTTTTGCATGCGGGTTTGGATATGCATGAATGAGTAGAATAATGCCTTGAATGTTCAATCACTTCGTTTCTGAGATGGATACCACAGGGTTTGGGTTTCGGAAATAGTACTGTTATCAAGGAAGAACCCAGAACCCGCAGGCATTCGCTAGCCCATCGCTAGGTGAGCCTGCAGCGAAGCTTCGCTAAGCGAAGCATTAGCGATCGCGACAGTAGCTGCTTTTTCTGTTTGCTCTCCAATCTGTTTTGTGTTTGTTATGACATGCTTTCTATTGCATCTGGGCACATGTTTTAGTATGTATGTCATGTCTTGATGTGTGGATCCTTGCCCCCTGAATTTGAGTTTTGATATCCTTTTGATGCATTTGTCTGACAAGAGGTTTAGGCCTCCTACCCTTGGTTGCTTTTTGTGAGCTTTTTGTGAACTTTAATAGCATGATTCATGTGGTTGCTATGATTCTTCTGTTTGGTGCAACCCTTGATTGCACTCCATCTTGTTTCTCTAACCTGTTTGTTAAGTTTTTGTGAGGGCTCGCATGACTCTTGAAGAGATAGCTTGCTTGGTATTCCACTTTATTTGCGGGATACCATTTGGAGATTTATTCTGATTGCTTTGCTGACTTGCTTTCTTTGATGGTGCTAGCTTGAGAGATCTCTGGGTTTCTTATTTCTTTAGTTGTTGTTACTTCGGATCTTTATCCGTGTGGTAGATCTCTTGACCCCTTTTACATCTTTTCAGCATTTTACTGCTTTCTTAGCCGGAAGACCTCGATAGGAGGCAATGTTTTTGTGTGTTTACTTTTGTGCCTAAAGACCTCCAAGAAGAGGCACCAATGCTAAAGACCTCCATGAAGAGGCAATTGACGGATAAAAGGGATTAGTAGTCAATCCCCCGTTATTCAGTGTGTCGTTCTTTATGCTCGCACTACGTGTCGATGCTTCAGAACAAAAGCCCAAGATCTTTTGTCCGGTCGGTCAGTGGAGAGGGTTCCACCTTTCTAAATCCCCACGCTTTGTCATGAGCTCACCCTGTCCAGGGATAAGAGCTATGAGGTCTTATCCTCATTACCCTTTTGATCTGCTCACCCTGATGTTCAATGTCAGTGGTTAAGAGCCCATTTGATTACCCTTTTCATGGCTTGTTTGTCGAGGTTGATATGACCCCTCTTGACTAAAGCCTTACCCATGTATGTTTGAGCCCCCCTTGTTGGTGTGTTTACTTTATGCTATATGTTTTTTTTTGTGGTGTGATCGTCTCCCCATAGGACTGTTAGGCTTCGTATAGTCTCTCATTTGCATGTCAATTAAGGTAGCACGGTTCCTTCGTCTAGGACTTTCTTTTTGCATGAGCATTCCTAAAACACAAACAAACTTTTTGATTTTTCTTCTCCTAAGAACACGTTAACTCCTTCTACTACAGGTGAGTAAGTCTCCAAAGGTCGAGCATCCGGTAGATTGCGTAGTAACGTCGTTCATCTAAAAAACACAAAATAAACAAAAATAGGTTAGCCGAGCTACGGTGCTCTGATTCTCAATCCTTCTTGAGATACGTATGCAGCAGGGTAGGGCCTGTGCGAGCAATAACTTTTTCTTTTCCCTACTTTGATTTTCTCTCTTTCGCATCGCATATAGGACTTTTTATACACACACTTTAGACATAAATAGAAAACGTGGATCCTGTGGAGTACCACAGACGTGAAGGGGTGCGATAACCTTCCCTTCACGTAACTGGCCCCCTTACTCAGTTTTCTTTGGTTCGAGACTTTGTTTTATCCGTTCCCTTTTGGTTATGCAGTACTACCTTTCCCTCCTCTTGGGATAAAAGTACATAGCTGGCGACTCTACTCTTTTTCCGCCACTCTCTTCGCGTTTGTACTTGGATTCGGGAAATCCGGGGAGCGACACAACACCACCTTGTTGTGAAGCAATATGTTTGGAAACCTATTGTGGATGGCTGCTTAGACATTCCAGATGTTGTTAGTCTTGTTGAGCATCAAAAAATCAACTATTTTCTAAAGCTTTCACACGACTATAATGAAGACCTCATTCGTGTGTTCTACTCTATGATGCACGATAGACGTGGCTCATCCTTCAATTTCACTATAGGTAACACATTTTATGAGTTTATTGATGATCTTAGGAAGTCTTTGTTTGGTATCATTATTATTGGTGTTGATGCTAAACCGCTGGTGACGGATACCAACCTTCATCATGACTTTAAGTGGAACATTCATTTGAATGATCTGCTTAAAGCTCCCCGCTACGATGATTCCTATAATCCTGTAACAACCGATCATTTGAAGATGGTTCATAGGATTTTTATTTGGCTTATTTCTCATGTGTTACGCCTAAAGAATGATGGGTTCTCAAGGATTGACAATGCAAAAATTCACCTTGTCTACATCCTTCTGAACAAGATTCGGATAAATTGGGCAAACTACATTTGTGTCTCGGATGTTATCCATCAAAGATTGCAACAAAGGAACATCATTCTATTATGTTTATATGATTCCCAAGATCTTGAACTATTTCAACATTGGGATGCCAAATATTCTGTATAAATCTTTGAGTATGGCTCAAGAGTTCTCCTAACATACTTTGACCAACATGGGATTTTTGGGATGAAAGTCGTCGGGTGTACTACTTCCGTGTTGGCAAGAATGGTAGGAAAGTATATAATTTCGAGGATCCTTCTGAGTTTGTTGACACAGTTGATGAGAAACATGTGGTTGACGATCAACCTATTGGTGCTTCTCATAATGTTCCTCATGGTGATGCTTTTATGCAAGAAGCTGATCACGAGAATGATTAAGGTAACAAGTTTAATGATTAGTATGGTGATCAACTTCCATTATGTCTATGCTTCAAAACATGCAGTTGAGGCAAGATGAACGTTATAAGGAGGGGTGTCGGAGGCGAGATGCTTTTGAGGCAGCTCAAGTGGAAAGATTTCGTATCCTACAAGAGCACATGACAACAAAAGACTCCAATTTTGAGGCATTTTCCTCTTACATGACTGAAATCCTTATCTCTATGCGCAATGAGATGGATGTAAATCATGCAACTATGATTGCCAGGATTAATCATATGATCTCTGCTCAAAAAGAGAATCATTACCATTATGTTCAATTCTACCGAGAGATGTGTGATTTCTTGGATCATCTCTTTGCTAATGATGGACAAGGTTGGCATCATGGAGTGAGTCCAATGCCTAGAGGTCGTGGAGGACGTTGAACTGTTGAGTTATTATGTTGTTGGGTCACATTTCTTGTGGAGCATTTCTTTCATGGAGTTTATATATTGAGTCATCATGCATTATTTTTTGTTGATTTATTTTGCTTTTAGTTTATATCTTGATAATGTTACTACTTGTTTAATATGAGAAAATGGATATGCAATGTGTATTGCTTTTGATGACAATATTGTAATGTTGAGTTTCTATTTATGTTGTGTTAAATTCTATTTGTGTATCTTCATGTATGTAGTGTATGTGAGTGTACCCTTTTTTATTTGCAAACGTCTATGTATGGTATATGGTGTTTGGTTTATGAGATATGTTGTATCTATGTGATACTGCTAATGGCTTGCTCTGTCTCCTTTTAATGTTGTCAGAGAGGGAGAAGCATATGCAAGCTATGAAGCTATGATGCACACATTCATGGGGAGCCTTCATGAAGACATCAAATGCATCTTCGTAAGTTTTTCCATCATTAAAAAGGGGGAGTATGTGATTCCCTTCCTATAATAATTGTTTTGTATGATGTAAAAACTAGGGTAATTAGCCTTTAAGTATATTGTACGGTGTTTGTTGAGTCTAAATGTGCGTCTTAGCATTACGAATTATAACAATATTTTGGAAATAGTTTAGAAAAGGTTCGAAAAGATTTCATGCATCAAAAACTGATGTTTATATGAAAAACAAGTTTATCTGTCGACACATACATGCTATGAGTCGACACATAGAAGAAATATTTCCCTATGTGTCGACACATACGAGTTGCAGGTCGGCACATGTAACTCATTTTTAAAGCTTGTAACTTCTGGTTAATGTGCCACCTCTACAGGTTGACACATGAATCATATGTCCCAACACATGACTTACATAGGTCGACACATACATTAAAAATATTGAAATTTTGCATTATTTTCTATTTCTTTTGCATTCCTTTTGCTTCACACACACACACACACACACACACACACACCCACGCACGCACGCGCATGCTGTAACACCCCGATAAAAATAAGATAATTATTTAATTTAAGTTAATATTATATTTATTAATTTAATTAAATAGTTGGAATTTTTGGATTATTATTATTATTATTGGAATAATAATTATTGGAAAATATATATAAGTTGGAAATAAGAAAAAGAGTCCATTTGGTAAATAAAAGGTTTTCACGTGAGAACAGAGAAGCGGCTCAAAAAGAGGAAAAGGGCAAAGAGCAGAGCAAGAGGAAGAAGGTTGGAGAAGAGAAAAGCTTGAAGCTTAAAGATTCGCCGGATTAACTCAGGTAAGGGGGGTTTATCGTCGTTTAATGGGTATTATGGGTTAACATGTAATGGGTAGTGATAAACCGTTGAATTGACCCTAATTGGGATGTTAGATGCTGAAAAATTGTGATGAATAAACTGTGTTAAGCCGTAATTGAATCTGTAATTGGATGGGTAGTGATTTTCCGAACGTATAGCTTTTTACGGAATCAGAATCGGAGGTCCGGAAGTCCTCCAACGGCAGAAAATGCGGAGAATTCTGCATTCTGCTTCGTGTTAGCGCAGGAACAGCTTTCTGTCTTGCGTTAACCGGTTAACCCAGGGTGTTAACCGGTTAACACTGTTGTGAATTATGAAGTGTTGCTGTTTTGCTTGCGTTAACCGGTTAACCCAGGGCGTTAACCGGTTAACACTGTTGTGATTTGTGAAAATTGTTGTTCTGTTTGCGTTAACCGGTTAACCCAGGGCGTTAACCGGTTAACACTGTTAAATTTGGCCAGGAAGCGTGTTTTGGTCTGCGTTAACCGGTTAACCCAGGGCGTTAACCGGTTAACACTGTTGAAAAGTGGGAAAATTGGTATTTTAAATGTTGTGTTCATATTTGATGGTTGGCCTATAGCGGTATGTGATATAGTAGGGATTATTTCCCGTTGTTTTGAGTAGTATAGGTATTAGTAGAGTGTGCTAATACTGTGATTGATTTATTGGCATGACATGATATGATTATGTGATAAATATGCTGATGATTGTCGCGGCGCGAAAAATACCCGAGCGTAAGGAACGCTCGAAATATAAATAAAACAGAGTCGCCACCGAACTTTATTTATTCCCAAAGAGGGAAAAGGGAAATATCGATAAAACCCACAAAAATAAAAAAAATAAAAAAGAAATGGTCGTCGCAACCAAATCGGGTTCGGGAGTCGGTTATGCAAGGGGAAGGTATTAGCACCCCTCACATCCATCGTACTCGATGGGACCCATTTAGTTAGTTTCGTGTTAGAGTGTTAGCGTGATACCGTTTGTAAACTTCTACTTATCGAGTGAGAAAAGAGAAATAAAGAAAGGAAAGACTTAAGGTTTTTTTAATAATAATGTGTCTGACAAGATTTCGCAATCCTGCTCCTACGTATCTCCAGGTGCTATGAAGAACTCAAGGCAAACGTAGTTCTACCCAAAGAGAACTACTGGATGGATTGCTTTTAAAGAGAGCGATGCTTGGATCATATTTGAGCGATTAAACCTTTACTTGCTGCTCACTCTTGGAGGCTGAAGTCTTTGTTTGTTTCGTATCAAAATGGATGTTGCATACTCTTTTTTTGGAAATGTTTTCGGATTCGCACAAGGGCGGAAAACAAGTTTGATGAGTTTGAGTTGATTTTAAGCGGAGACAAGCATCTAAGCAGGGAGCTCTACTGCGGTACTCAGATGCTCAAAAAGGAAGAGGCCTAAGCCCAATCACTCTCTTTTCATCCAAAAGTTTATTATGAAAATGTATGGTAAATTAGGCCAAAGTTCATTAACGGAAGACGGTTAGTCAGACAGAGAGCTCTACAGCAGTGTCCAAATAATCGGGAAAGAGAAGGTCGATACCCAATCAATCTTTTTCTTCTATAAGAGAAATGACCTAATTCTGGTAATTACTGTATGTTAATATGGAAGACGAATGTTTGAACATTGAGCTCTACAGCAGTATCCTAACATTCGAAACAGAGAAAGTCTAAACTTAATCAGTTTCTTCCATTTTTATTGTGAAAAGCTTTTAAAAACAGGGGGACGACTTGACGTTGGATCAAGTGTCAGAAGTTGACTTATGAAAAATAATTTGGATGTGGCGGGGGGTATATTTGACTTTGCAATTAATTTGGATTTGATTTGGGAAAAAAGACTCGACGTTGGATCGAGTGTTTGTTTTTGTTCTTTTCTAAAGGGGTTGATTTTAATCTTTGTTAACAATCAACTAGTACCATAAAGTAAATGAAAGCGGTAAATTTATTACACATGTTTAGGAATGGGGGTACAGTTTATCAAATGGGGATACAACACGATAATTAAATTATATAAGCTTTGAAAGACAATTGAAAAAATAAAAGAATTTCGTTGTAAGAAGGCCCAAGAGAAAGCCACGGGACTCGAAGTAAAAATCAAAAGTTAAATTGAATTTTTAACTTTAAAATTGCTACGCATCTGAGTAAAACCGATCAGACAAATAAATCAATTTTTTTCTATTTAATAATTAAAATAAAATAACTAATTAATCAATAAAATAAATATAACAATAATAATAATAATAATAACAATCAAATAAAAATAAACAAATAATGATAAATAAAATAAATAAATAAATAAATAATAATAATAAATAATAACAATAATAACAATTAATAATGATAATGATAATAATAATAATAATAGTTAAATGATAATGATAATTAGTAAAACAAAATAATAATCAATAATGATATTTAACAATAATAATTTAACAAAAATAAATATGAACAAGAATAATGAATAATAATAATAATAAATAACAACAATAAATTTAATTAGTAAATAATAATAATTAATAATCAAATAATAATAGACAATAACTATTAACAATTGTAAATAATAGAAATAATAATAATAATAATAATACATAACAAAAATTAATAATAAGCAATAATAACTAATAATAATAACTGATAGAAAGAATAATTATAATAATAATAGTAATAATAGCAACAATTAATAACTTAAAAATAGTAATTAATAATAATTATTACCCATGATAATAAATAATAATAATAATAATAATAGTTAAAAGAAAAAAAACAATATAAACACTAACGAAACATATAAATGATAGATAAAAGATAGTAATAATAATATTTAATAATAATAATAATAATAATAAAATAAAACAATAGAATATTAATAATAATAAATATATAAAGAAAAAGGGAGAGAGGCGGTTCATGCTTATCTTCAGCCACCCATTACACTTGTGACACATGGCACCCAATTTATTAAATCAAAATACATAAATAAATAAAAAAATAAATATAAGATGAATCATTAAAATAAAGGAACGATTCAAATTTTTTTGGTTAAAAGTTTTAATAATCATCCAATCTCTATTGGACACATGGGAGAGAGAGTATAATAAAATGGTAAAAACAAATTCCTCATCATCTTCCTCACGACTAGTTTCTTCTGTTTACAGTAATAACAAACCCATTTTTTTATTAAAAAAAAAAATTAAACAAACATATCTCTTCCAATCTCTCATGTTATGCCATGAACATGTAAGATCAATCAAAAACAAAACCTATAATAATAAAAATAGCTGTAAAATTAAAATGAAATAAACCGTTTTTTTTGTGATTTCCGACGAGTTTGAAGTTAACGGGAGGTGGTATAACAACAGTGGACAGAACATATGATGGTGTTGTCGTCGAATGTTGTTGTTGCACGACTGTGTGAAGCAAATGCTGGTGTTCAGTTATCGTCGAAAAAGATAAAGCGGTGGTAGTTATATTGTGATTATTTTTATGATGTTATTGAGAGGTTTTTATGTTGTTGATGAACTGAGATGTGAGATGAGGGAATGAGGGAGGAGGTTTGTGTTTTTGTTTTTTTTTACTTAAGTGATGAAGATGAGTAAGATATAAAAGTTGTTTTTGTTGGAGAGAAGGAGTAATGAGAGAAAAAGTGGAAAAGATGTTGTACTTTATGTGTAGTAGCAGAGATGTGTGATGGATTTGAAAAAGTCAGATGAGGGTTACTGAAAGTTGACATATGCTTTTTGATTGGTTTCTTTCAAAAGTCAGTCCCCAACGAAATGGTGCCGTTTGTCCACTAGATTAGAGGAAATATTTTCTAATTTATTTCATTTTCTTTAAATAAGATTTGATTAAAAAAAAACTAAAATTGAAAACTTACTAATTAAAATAAAATCAACACATAAAATAAAATAAAATTTTAACAACACAATTAATTCTACTAATTAATTTGGAAAAAATACAAAAAATAACGGACAAAAACTGAATAAAAATCAGGCGCAAAAATGCTCAAATAAATAAATAAATAAATAAAATTATTGCGCTAAAATGATCAACATGAAATAAATTTATTGGAAACATGCAGGTTTTGGTCGAATTTTAAAAATAAAAAAAGTGACTGGTATAAAGGCTTAGATTGTTTGAAATGCGACCGAAAAAAGTAGTTGAACAAATAAAATGAGTGCGTCAGATTAAACTACGCGGATCGTAGATTAATAAAATTGACATTTGCAAGCTCAGTTTTGAAATTTTTCGCCCGCTAATTCGACATACAGTTGAGAAACGGTGCGACCGATTTGTCTGTAGATCCGAAAAATTAACCTAGCTGAAATTCCAAGCACTATGCAAAATAAAATGCATGTGGTGACAAGTATAAAATGCAAACGTCTAGTGAATGCACTGATTCATTGACTGAATAAATATGAACAGACAATTAGACGCAGATGAATCGCTTTTGTACAATTTGCTGTTGATTCTCAAGCACAAACAAAACCTACAAAGATTCAGACGATGACAATTACTCTTGATTATCACATTCCGAACCTCTAAAATACGATGCAATAAAAATAAGCGATGCAACGAGATTGAGAAATCAAGTCCTTTGACTTCTTAATCAACAGACGACTGAATGAGTATTATCAAAGTCAGATAAAATGTTAGAATTCCTGACTTTTTACCTGAACCCTGATGAATGCTTTAAACTGATGAAATACACGACAAAAATGGATTGATTTATGCTGGTGATGTGAGTGAAAACTCAGGGTAAAATTTAGGGTATGACAGCTGCCCCTATTTAAATATCTTTAACTGGAGGATATGAAGAACTCTTGTCTTCAAATCATCATGGTGAAAGATAGTTTAAATACCAAAACAGACCCACATTTTTCCCTTCTATGGGAAAGAAAGATAAGCTTATGGTTATGACCGAATGCACTTGGATTTAAGAAATACTCTTGATTTCTTAAATGTTATGCAGGTTAAGAAGTACTCTTGACTTCTTAAATATGAAATGGTATGAGTTAAGAAATACTCTTGATTTCTTAATCATGAATGTAAATGAATTGAGAAATGCTCTTGATTTCTCAGAAGATATGAAAATCAATTAAGAAATACTCTTGATTCCTTAATCATGAATAAAAAATGAATTGAGAAATGCTCTTGATTTCTCATATGACATGCAGATGAGTTAAGAAATACTCTTGTTTTCTTAATCATGAATGTAAATGAAATATGTATGAGTTAAGAAATACTCTTGATTTCTTAATCATGATAATGCATATGAATTAAGAAATACTCTTGATTCCTTAATCATGAATGTAAATGAATTGAGAAATGCTCTTGATTTCTCAGAAGATATGAAAATCAATTAAGAAATACTCTTGATTCCTTAATCATGAATGAAAAATGAATTGAGAAATGCTCTTGATTTCTCATATGACATGCAGATGAGTTAAGAAATACTCTTGTTTTCTTAATCATGAATGTAAATGAAATATGTATGAGTTAAGAAATACTCTTGATTTCTTAATCATGATAATGCATATGAATTAAGAAATACTCTTGATTCCTTAATCATGAATGTAAATGAGAAATGCTCTTGATTTTCTCAGATGAAATGCAAATGAATTAAGAAATACTCTTGATTCCTTAATCATGAATGTGAATGAATTGAGAAATGCTCTTGATTTCTTAGATGAAATGCAAATGAATTAAGAAATACTCTTGATTCCTTAATCATGAATGTAAATGGATTGAGAAATGCTCTTGATTTCTCAAATGACATGCAAATGACTGGGGATGAGAGAATCACGTTCAGTTGCTCTTGACTGACATTAGGTACTCCTGGGAGAACAAATGATCATATTCAGCTGCTTTTGGCTAAAGATGTCATATTCAACAACTCTTGGCTGAAATTGATGCATTCAACGACTCTTGGTTGAAGTAAACCGGTGGAAAATAAAATAGTATTCAGCTGCTCTTGGCTGAAACTAATGCATTCAACTTCTCTTGGTTGATGCAAATTGCTGGAAAATAAAATAGCATTCAACTGCTCTTGGCTGAAACTAATGCATTCAACTGCTCTTGGTTGATGCAAATTGCTGGGAAATAAACAAAATGCTTCCTTTGGGGAATAACCGCATATTCAGCTGCTCTTGGCTGACATAAGACTCTTTTGGGGAATGAGAGGATCCCAGAGACTTGCTGGGGAGTTCATGAAATTTTGCTGGAGAAAATACAATGTTGGAGAAACTCTGTGTGGAGATATCTACTGGGGAAACCAAGCAGAAATTCTGTTTATACCAAAGTTCCACCGGAAGAAAATCAATCACCTTGCTGGGGAAGAAACTTGTCTTAAGAATCATTACCAACAATGACTGTATTCTGAAAATACTATAGTACTAGAGAAGATAACCGCTCTACTCTTGAGAACACCTCTTGCATCTCGGTCTGCTGAGGATTACACTGAACTTTCTTGAGAGGTTGCTGAACTCGGCTGAGGTTTATGCATGCTCTGTTTTTGTACATGATATGCAAAATGAATATGAAAGTATGAATATATTAGTTTATGCATTTTGTGGGTATCAAGCTCGGATTCCCCAACGCCTTGTCTTGGATAGTTTTGTCACCATGAAGATGATTTTTTTGTTGCGAAAAACTCTGATTTCTGCTTTTCCGCCAAGCGGGCTTCAATGAGGACTTCTTGCTTCCGGAAGAACATCCATTTCAAACTTGCCTTAGATTACAATGATCCAGGAAATTCCCACGTCTTGTGAACCAGATGCATTATTGTAAACCAACAAAAATTCCTTTTATACTTTCAAAATCAAAACAAATTAAAGTTTTCAAAAGCTTTGTCGTTTCCATTATTTTAATGTTTTTATCTTATCAAAAATAAAAAGCGACATTAAGCAGAAAAATAGAAATAATTGGTAAAGCAATGTTCAACTGAACAATTTTATTTGATGAGAAGAATAACTCATACATGGTATTCATGAAGATGTAAACCCCTCTAAGAGGAGATTACAGAGAAAGAAAGCAATTTAAATGGCAACAAAAATTTAACTGATTTTCCAACAAAATACAACTTTGCTACTTTCCCCTATGTCCTCTAGTCTTCATTACTTTGCTTCTGGAGATGGTAATTGGATTGTTTCCTTCCATCTGAGCTTTGTTGCAGTGTTGACTTGTGTAGCTGTAGTATTATGCTTTTGGATATTCCCTAACTTTTGCGTGAACTGCTCCTTAAGAGTTTCAGTTCACCGGGAGATTTTACCCTTTTTTGCTTAAGCCGCCCTTTCGGGTTTTCGACTTACTGGGCTTAATTTTTTTTGTTTATCCCTAATTTTTGCCTGAGCCGCCCTTTCGGGTTTTCAACTCACCGGGATGCTCATTTTTTTGCCTAAGTCGCCCTTTCGGGTTTTCAACTTAGCGAGCTTTTATTATCCATATCTTTTTCTTAGGCATAATACTTTCTGACTGCATCAGAATTGACAGGGTGTGTCAACTCTTCTCCGTCCATGTTCGTGAGAACTAAAGCTCCACCAGAGAAAGCTTTCTTCACCACAAATGGTCCTTCATAGTTTGGAATCCATTTGCCACGTGAATCCTTCTGGAGGGAGATTATCTTTTTCAAAACTAGTTCACCCACATTAAACTCTCGAGGTCGGACCTTCTTGTCAAACGCCCGTTTGAGTCTCCTCTGATATAACTGACCATGACACAACGCTGTCATCCTCTTTTCCTCGATTAGATTGAGCTGGTCAAATCTGGTTTGAATCCATTCAGCTTCTTCTAATTCTGTCTCCATCAAGACTCTCAATGAGGGGATCTCAACTTCTATCGGTAGCACAGCCTCCATGCCATAGACTAGTGAGAAAGGGGTTGCCCCTGTTGAAGTGCGAACAGCTGTTCGATATCCGTGCAAAGCAAAGGGTAGCATCTCGTGCCAATCTTTATAAGTTTTCACCATCTTCTGAATGATCTTCTTGATATTCTTGTTAGCTGCCTCTACAGCTCCGTTCATCTTTGGCCTATAAGGTGACGAGTTATGATGTTCAATCTTGAAATTCTCGCACAACTCCTTCATCATCTTATTATTCAGATTTGATCCATTATCAGTGATAATCTTGCTAGGAGTTCCGTAGCGACAAATTATCTCTTTCTTGATAAACCGAGTGACTACTTGCTTCGTCACATTGGCATAAGAAGCTGCTTCTACCCACTTAGTGAAGTAGTCAATGGCAACCAGAATGAATCGATGTCCGTTTGCAGCTTTAGGCTCAATCATACCAATCATGTCTATTCCCCACATTGAGAATGGCCATGGAGCTGATAAAACATTCAAAGGAGTAGGTGGCACGTGCACCTTGTCAGCATAAATTTGGCACTTGTAGCATTTCCTAGCATAGTGGTAACAATCTGTTTCCATTGTTAACCAATAGTAACCAGCTCTTAGGATTTTCTTCGCCATCGCATGTCCGTTTGCATGAATGCCGAAAGAACCTTCATGGATTTCTTTGATGAGTAGGTCGGCTTCGTGTCTATCCACACATCTGAGCAAAACTAAATCAAAGTTTCTTTTGTATAGAACACCACCACTTAGGAAGAAATTGGTTGATAATTTCCTCAAGGTCTTTTTGTCTGTGATGGATACATCATTTGGATACTCATGCTTATCAAGATATCGCTTGATGTCATAAAACCAAGGCTTTCCATCTATTTCTGCTTCAACTGCCAAGCAATGTGCTGGCTCGTCTAGACGTTGAATTGTAATAACAGGTGATTCGTTAGCCCACTTGACCTTAAACATAGATGACAGAGTGGCCAAGGCATCGGCTAGCTGATTCTCCTCCCTAGGAATATGATGGAAATTAATCTCATCAAAGTAGGGGATTAGCTTCATGACATGCTCTCGGTATGGGATCAAATTGGGGTGGCGGGTCTCCCAATCTCCTTTGATTTGATAGATGACAAGTGCTGAGTCCCCATACACTTCAAGAATCTTGATTCGTAGGTCAATAGCTGCTTCAATTCCCAAGATACATGCTTCATACTCCGCCATGTTATTGGTGCATTGGAAACATAACCTTGCCGTGAAGGGAAGATGAAAATCCTTTGGAGAAGTTATAACAGCCCCAATTCCATTACCCAATGCATTTGAGGCACCATCGAACACGAGCGTCCACCGCGATCCTGGTTTGGGTCCTTCTTTCGGGCCTGGAATCTCATAGTCTCTTATGTACATGACATCTTCATCTGGGAAGTCGAGTCTCATCGATTGATAGTCTTCCACTGGTTGGTGCGCAAGGTACTCTGATAACACACTACCCTTAATGGCCTTCTGAGTTACATACTGAATGTCATATTCTGATAACAACATTTGCCAACGAGCGATTCTGCCAGTTAATCCAGGTTTCTCGAAGATGTACTTGATGGGATCCATTTTGGATATTAACATTGTTGTATGACAAATCATATACTGTCTCAGACGATGAGCAGCCCATGCTAATGCACAACAAGTCTTTTCTAGCATGGAGTACCTGATTTCACATTCTGTAAACTTCTTGCTCAGGTAGTAGATAGCATGCTCTTTTCTACCCGTCTCATCGTGTTGCCCCAGTACACATCCCAGGGATTCATCGAGTACTGTCAAATACATAATGAGGGGCCTTCCTGGAACTGGTGGCACTAAGATTGGTGGTTCTTGCAGATACTGTTTGATTTTATCGAATGCACTCTGGCAATCATCGTTCCACCTAACGGCTTGATCTTTTCTTAACAACTTGAATATTGGCTCGCAAGTGGCTGTCAGATGCGAGATGAATCTGGAAATATAGTTCAATCTGCCCAAGAAACCACGAACTTGCTTCTCTGTCTGAGGTGCTGGCATCTCTTGAATAGCTTTGACTTTGTCAGGATCAACTTCTATGCCTCTCTGGCTCACAATGAATCCTAGAAGCTTTCCAGATCTGACTCCAAAAGTGCATTTAGCGGGGTTTAAGCGCAGTCTGTATTTCCTCAATCTTACAAACAACTTCTTCAGATGAATAACATGCTCCTCTTCTGTCTGAGACTTGGCAATCATGTCATCCACATAGACTTCAATCTCCTTATGTATCATATCATGGAAAAGAGTCACCATGGCCCTTTGATAGGTTGCCCCAGCATTTTTCAGGCCGAAAGGCATTACCTTATAACAGAAAGTGCCCCATGGTGTAATGAAAGTTGTTTTCTCCATATCTTCGGGAGACATTTTAATCTGATTATATCCTGAGAATCCGTTCATGAAGGAGAATACAGAGAACTGAGCTGTGTTATCTACCAATACATCAATGTGAGGTAACGGAAAATCATCTTTGGGACTAGCTCTATTCAGGTCTCTGTAGTCTACACACATTCGAACTTTTCCATCTTTCTTCGGAACTGGCACAATATTAGCAATCCACTGCGGATAAGTTGCAACAGCTAGAAAACCTGCATCAAACTGCTTCTTGACCTCTTCTCTGATCTTGACAGCCATGTCTGGTCGAGTTCTTCTCAACTTCTGCTTGATGGGCGGGCCTTCCGGCTTCAACGGCAGCTTGTGCACAACTATGTCGGTGTCGAGTCCTGGCATATCCTGATATGACCAAGCAAACACATCCACATATTCATGTAGTAGCTTGACTAGTTCCTCCTTCACATTTTTTTCAAAGCAGTTCCGACCTTGACTTCCTTTCTATCCTCCTCAGTCCCCAGATTGATCACATCCACTGGTTCCTGATGAGGCTGAATCATCTTTTCCTCTTGTTTCAAAAGTCCGGTCAACTCTTCTGGGAGTTCGCAGTCTTCCTTACCATCCTCTTCAGCTTGGTTAATCGGGAGGTCGAAGTCATAGGGAATTATAGCATTGTCGTGTTCAATGGATCCAGTTATTAATGATCTGCATGGAAATGATTTTTCTTTTTAGAGGAAGATTTTGAAAAATGAAAGTGATGTGAAATAAAAATTGCCATTTTTTTTTTGTTGTTTATTTGTTTGTAAAAAAATAAATAAATTAAAAAGATGAAAGACAGGGATCTCAAAAAATGTGCTTTGTATTGATGATAAGGCTTAACTATTAACACAAAATGGGCCCTACAAAGCTATCCATATGCATTGGGCATGGCATTGGATGTTTTTAGAAAACAGTAAATTACTTTGAAAAAGAAACTATATCTGGAACATCTGTTGCCTTCCAGTTAGTGAGAGCGGCATCCGGAGGTCCACGAAACACCATCTTGGACAAATCTGGATCTTCATCTTCAAGAGCATTCACTTGATCATCACTTCGGAAACCAGCTTTGGAGAATATTTCCTGGATGCTAGGAACTTTCCCCTGATGTATCTTCTGATCTTTGAAAAGTTCAAAAGAAGGCTGATATCCTAATCCACACTTGTCTTTCTTCTCTGGCAATTCAATCATTGTGCCCCAACTTCCAGGGCAACCAGCTTCAATTGCAGCTTTCACACTCTTCCACGAGGTCATGACCCCCTTGGGTTCTTCAACAAGTTTCGGCTTAGTCTGGACCACATTGACCACTTCAAGGGCTTGGAGAGGAGTTTCAACAATGTCTTCACCTACTTCAATGTATCTGAAAGAAGTCAAATGGCTGACGAAAATATCTTCCTCTCCGGATACTGATATCAGCTTACCAGAAGTAACAAACTTCAGCTTCTGGTGAAGTGTCGAGGTGACAGCTCCAGCAGCATGAATCCAAGGTCTACCTAATAGACAACTATAGGCAGGCCTAATATCCATTACCTGGAAGGTAATACGGAAAGTTTGAGGGCCAATAAGGATTGGGAGGTCAATCTCCCCAATAACTGTTCGCTTAGACCCATCAAAAGCTTTCACTATCAAAGCACTGGGCCTCATCTGCACCCCTTCAATATTCAATTGTGCTAGGGTAGTCTTAGGTAACACGTTCAAGGATGAACCTGTATCTACCAGTACTCGAGCCAAGGTAACATCTGTACACTGAATGGAGATATGAAGCGCCATATTATGTTCTCGCCCATTAGGGGGTAAATCATCATCAGTGAACATCAAACAACTACTAGCATTGAGATTAGCAACCACATTATCAAACTGAATAACACTGATGTCTTCTGCCACATAAGCTTCGTTCAAGAACTTCAATAGAGCAGTCCTATGAGCCTCAGAACTCATAAGTAGAGAAAGAATGGATATTTTTGAAGGAGTTTGGTTGAGCTGATCTACGACCTTGTAATCACTCTTCTTGATGATCTTCAAGAATTCTCTATCCTCTTCAGCAGTCACTGCTTTCTTAGATGAGCCTTCTCCTACTTCTGGAGGATTCACCTCTTTCCCCTTTGTTGGTTCAACTGTTGGTGCACTTTCTTTGTTTGGGATCACTTCAGGAGAGAAAACCCTTCCACTTCGAGTCACACGACTAGCTCCAGCAATGTTAGTCACGTCTGGCTCTTTCAAGATTACTGGTTTGTTACCCACATAAACTACAGGCTCATAGTTCCAAGGCACGGCTTTGGTACTGTCAAATGAGAATGGAGCGGGAACATGGATAACCATGGGCTCAATCTTCTTCACTGGCTCTAGGTCAACATTTCTCTGATAAGGGACCACAAAAGGCTTGGGAATCCTCTCTTGATCAAATATAGGCACAATCACAGCAACATCATCATCAATCTTTGCTCTAGTGAACTGAACAACCCGCTGATCCATCAAACATTGAAGACAAATTTTGAATTCACCACGCTGATCAGGGTTGGATGAACACACCACACAATTATCATGTACTCCATTCATCAATTCTGCTTCCATCAATCTAGCATGGACCACTGTTAAAAGAGTCTTCAACTTGAACACCTCCTTTATCAATCCATCATCAGTTGAACTTTCTATAGCATTGACACCTGAACTATCATGTTTAGGTAAAGGATTGTTCCCCACATTTGGAACATCAGCAAAAGACAATATTTTCTGATCTATCAACTCTTGGACCCGAAGCTTGAACACTTTGCAATTCTCTGTTGTATGACCCTCTGAATTAGCATGAAAGGCACATCTAGCATTCTCATCATACCAAGGCTTATGCGGCTTCGGCATTGGAGGTAATGCCCTTGGCACGACAGTCCCATTCTGAATCAGATACGGTAGCAATTGAGTGTAAGTCATTGGGATAGGAGTGGTATTCACATTATTGTACTGTTGATATGGCCTCTGTTGATTTGGTCGTTGCTGCTGAACTGGACGTGGTTGATTATTCTGTTGAATTCTCTGTTGATGTTGAGGTGGAGGAGCCTGGAACTGAGGTTGTGGAGCTTGATATTGAGGGACTGGAACTTGATAGTGAGGTACCGGAGCTGGAATAGGAACAGGAGCAATTGCACGGTAAGGCATGGTTGGATATTGAGCAGCTGCTACGTAAGGGTACTGATAATAAGGTAGAGGAGCAGGAGCCCTGGGTGGTACCCTTCTCTGAGAAGAAATGGCACTAGTCTCACCCTCCTTCCTCTTGAATCCGTTGAAAGGCTTCTTCAAGATTGGTTGACTGCTGGAACCTCCCTGGATTTTACCACTCTTCAGTCCTTCTTCTACTCTTTCTCCCACGATCACCATGTCAGAAAATCCTGTGGACACACTACTGATCAATCTTTCATAATATTGGCCCTGCAAGGTTCCCATGAAAATGTCAATCAATTCACGATCAACCAGCGGCGGGTGCACCCTTGCAGCCAATTCTCTCCAGCGTTGTGCGTATTCTTTAAAAGATTCATTGTCTTTCTGGGCCATACTCTGAAGTTGAGTACGGTTTGGTGCCATGTCAGTATTATATTTGTATTGCTTTGCGAATGCTTCAGCCAACTCATCCCAAGTGTGGATGTTGCTACATTCCAACTGCATGTACCAGTCTAAAGATGCCCCAGTTAGACTGTCCTGAAAGCAATGGATCATGAGCTTATCATCTCTGGCATAGGCAGCCATTTTTCTACAATACATTTTCAAATGTATGTTAGGACAAGTGAGGCCTTTGTATTTTTCAAATTCCGGTGCTTTGAATTTTGGAGGAATCACCACGTCTGGGACCAGACACATCTCTAAGGCACTCAATCGGGTTGAGTTATGTCCTTCCAAAATTCTTAGCTTTTCGGCTAGAGCACGGCACATCAAGATAGCCTCAGAATCTTGGGCAGCAGTAGGGATGACCACTGGAGTAGCTCCATTGTAATTCTGCATTTCAAACTCGTCTTGGAGCTCCTCATCAGTGCGGGGAATGACCACTTGATTGACTATCGGAGGTCCTTGCGCAGCGACTCCATCAGCTACTCCAGAAGTATGCGCAGGTGGAGGCACATGAGTTCTTTCAGGAGGTGGAACAAAACCTGGAGGAAGACCGTAGATAACGGGATTTGGAATAGGAACTGAAGGTCCTGACTGAAGAGCAACCCCTTGAACTAGAGCATCGTTCCTTGCAGCAGCGGCAACACGAGCCTCTTCTTCCCTTCTAGCCAGAGCTTGTATAGCCTCAAAGATCTGCTCGATCTTGCTTTTGACAGAGTCCATCTCCTCTCTGAAGGCAGCTTGTTCTTCTCTAACTACATCCATGATTCTTCTTGTGTTGGAGCGAGTAGCGTATGCACGTTGAGGAATCAGCTTGAACTACTGGACACGAGGAAAAATGGAATGAGTTTTTGTTTTGAGAAATGAAATGCATGATGCATATGTTAATGTACGTGGATTTAAAAATGTCTTTTATGCTTATGTTCAATTTTATTTTCAGGGAACCGTGTTAGATTCCTTGTAACTTAGCAAGCATTCAAAGAGATCACGGGGAATAAAACAAGAATGGAACCAAACTTTTTTGTACAAAAGAAACTCAAAATCCTTCATTCATTCAATTCAAAATAGAGTACAAGGATTGAGTACAAAATATTCTTTCAAACATAAAGGAAAGTATAACATAAAAAAAGTCAAACTGCAGGCTTCTGTTTGTTGAGATCTTCCAACTCTCCTTTGAACCTTTTTATCATGTCTTCACAAAGATAAATAAATTCAGTCACTGAACGAGGGATGTTGTCATTGTCTATGTCTTCCAAAGCACATCTTAGCATCAAAGGCACATTCGTAGCCATGCCATTACAGAAGTCTATCAAACTGGCAAACTTGTCTCGATACTCATTTCTTTGTTCATGTAAAAACTGGATGGTTTCCTCGCAGGCTGCCAAACTAGCATTCACATTTTCCCTTGTGTTCATCCAATCTTCACCTTCTTGTAGCAAAGAGTCATGTCGGCCTCTCCAGTATCGTTCCCACTCATTAGCATTTTCAACCTCCTGGCACTTTCCTTTCCACATTTCAGGTGTAACTTGAGTAGCAGCCAGAGCACTCTCTTTACTGCGGCGTTCTCGTTCTTCCCTTTCTTTTGATTCACAGAGTGAAACACTGAGGTTGGCTATCTCAGCCTCAAGCGTCTCTCTTATCTCCTTTTTTTGTTTTGTGGCGAGCTTCCACCATTTCTCTTTCTCACGACAATCCCTCTCAGCCTCTTTCAGTTGGCTTTTGACGGTATTCAAGCAGCTCTCAGCCTGATCTAACCCCTGTTTGACTCTTTTTCTCTTATATTCCTCCTTATAAGTCCTTTCCAAATTTGCTTGAAGCTGTGTTTTCTTCCGCCCAAGCTCCCACTTATGATTATCCCTTTCTTCAGTAATTCGGAGAAGGTTCAACCGTAGCTCTTCATTCTCTTTTTCCAAACTTTGGATGACAACTTTGAGCTCTTTAGCTTCCTCTATAGTGACGTGAGTAGGTTCTGGAGGATTTGTATGCATTGAAGGCTCATAAGGGTATGGTAGTTTGTCTTGAGAAGCTCTGGCTTGGACCCAACTTGTATATGGCCCTCTAGCTATACAATTCTTCTTTCCACGCTCCCTTTTTCCTTCTCTACGAACTTTAGTCCAGGCACGACCTATCCTCTTCACCAGATCAAAGTCCTTCGCTCCTTCTCCCAGCAAGAAACCTTCTAACAACTTGTCTTCTGGTTTGTCATTCATAGGAAACCCAAATTGCCGCATAGCAAGCTCAGGATTGTAATTGATGCAACCTCGAGTTCCTATGAGTGGAACATTATGGAAGTTGCCACATTTGACGATTATGTCTACATCATCATAAACACGAGAGTACCAGGTGATGTCATTGGCAGTGAGAGACATGATTTTTTGAGACCACTTGAGGTTATCCTTGTTCTGAACAAAAGGCCCTTCGCTTGGTAAGTGAGATAAGAACCATTTATACAGTAAAGGAGCGCAACACTGGATCATCCCCCCCTTCTTCTCATTTCTCCAATGGATAGAGTGATAAACATCTGCAAGCAAGGTGGGAATGGGATTCTTGAGCAAGAAAATGCGTATAGCAGTCATGTCCACGAAGTCATCAATGTTCGGGAACAAGACAATCCCATAGAGTATCAAGGCTAACACAGCATTGAAAGCAACCCAATCTTCTTTACTTTTGAAATCTGAAGCTTTTCCCACTAAGAACTTCAAAGTGAAACCTGAAGTGCCTCCTTTTGGTCCAAGATTAGCTTTCACTTCCGCTTTATCTAGACGTATAGCTGAACCTATTTGTTGATGTGTAGGAAGTTCCCCTAGACCGGTGTAAGGGATTTCATCCTTGATATTAATGTTTGCTATATGTGAGAACTCTTCCAGTGTTGGCGCCAACTGGAAGTCTTGGAATGTGAAACACCGCAAGGGAGGATCATAGAATTGTGCCAAAGTGAAAATGGCCCAAGCATCCACCTCGGTGTTCATGATAGTCAACAGGTCACCATACTCAACACAAAAGTTGTTCCTTCTGATTTTTTTCACATCTGAGATCAACCCCTTAATCAATCCTAGCTTTGGATTCCTGAACTTGAATGAATAAGTACTTTTTTGATTGCTACCCATGTCTTCTGAATGCCTGCAATCAAACGAGTCTTTAGGTCCCTTGAAAATATGCACATGTCATATGTGTTATGATTATGAAATGTTTTATGTTTATGTATGTACAGTTAGGTAGGTGATCATTGGAACATTCTGATTAATTACTTCATGGAGGAAAGGTTTCAGGAATAGGAAAACCAAACAGGTAGGCTCTAGGGTTTAAAAGGTTCCTAGAGTCATGGACCCAGATCAAGAATATTATCGTCAGAACGACTAATCGTAAGACAATAATATCTTTAAAAGGATCTATTCTAGGTGAGGTCTTTGTATTAACCCAACGAGTCCTAAGTCTCGTAGGTCAATACTACACAACCATCGACTCCACGGTTCTAGACACGGTTCCCAGAGTCATGGATCACACCAGACAATATTATCGTCAGAACGACTACTCGTAAGACAACAATATCCTCAAAAATGATCTATTCTGAGCGAGGTCTTCGTATTAACCCAACGAGTCCTAAGTCTCATAGGTTAACACTACACAACCATCGGTCCTAAAAGCCATAGGTTCAGGGTTCTACAAAAGGTCCTCAAAATCATAGATCGAGGTTGAAAGTATCACCGCCAAAACGACTAATCGTAAGACAGTAATACTTTCAAGGGATCTCATCTGAGTGGGGTTCTCGCATCAACCTAACGAGTCCGATGTCTCGCAGGTCAATACTACACAACCACCATCCTAACTTAAGTTTTTTCTCATAGCTCGGGTATAAAGCTTTTCCTCACACAAATGCCAATAGTCCAGAAAGTTCCAATGATACCAAATATCAATAATACAGAAATTGGAAATACAGATAATAAAGGCATATATAGATAAAACAAATAAGAAGAAAATAAACAGATAAAAGCAAAAACTCAAACACAAAACAAACTAAATTAGGGTGGACTCGCATAGGAGATTTTCATCCCCAGCAGAGTCGCCAGCTGTCGCGGCGCGAAAAATACCCGAGCGTAGGGAACGCTCGAAATATAAATAAAACAGAGTCGCCACCGAACTTTATTTATTCCCAAAGAGGGAAAAGGGAAATATCGATAAAACCCACAAAAATAAAAAAAATAAAAAAGAAATGGTCGTCGCAACCAAATCGGGTTCGGGAGTCGGTTATGCAAGGGGAAGGTATTAGCACCCCTCACATCCATCGTACTCGATGGGACCCATTTAGTTAGTTTCGTGTTAGAGTGTTAGCGTGATACCGTTTGTAAACTTCTACTTATCGAGTGAGAAAAGAGAAATAAAGAAAGGAAATACTTAAGGTTTTTTTAATAATAATGTGCCTGACAAGATTTCGCAATCCTGCTCCTACGTATCTCCAGGTGCTATGAAGAACTCAAGGCAAACGTAGTTCTACCCAAAGAGAACTACTGGATGGATTGCTTTTAAAGAGAGCGATGCTTGGATCATATTTGAGCGATTAAACCTTTACTTGCTGCTCACTCTTGGAGGCTGAAGTCTTTGTTTGTTTCGTATCAAAATGGATGTTGCATACTCTTTTTTTGGAAATGTTTTCGGATTCGCACAAGGGCGGAAAACAAGTTTGATGAGTTTGAGTTGATTTTAAGCGGAGACAAGCATCTAAGCAGGGAGCTCTACTGCGGTACTCAGATGCTCAAAAAGGAAGAGGCCTAAGCCCAATCACTCTCTTTTCATCCAAAACTTTATTATGAAAATGTATGGTAAATTAGGCCAAAGTTCATTAACGGAAGACGGTTAGTCAGACAGAGAGCTCTACAGCAGTGTCCAAATAATCGGGAAAGAGAAGGTCGATACCCAATCAATCTTTTTCTTCTATAAGAGAAATGACCTAATTCTGGTAATTACTGTATGTTAATATGGAAGACGAATGTTTGAACATTGAGCTCTACAGCAGTATCCTAACATTCGAAACAGAGAAAGTCTAAACTTAATCAGTTTCTTCCATTTTTATTGTGAAAAGCTTTTAAAAACAGGGGGACGACTTGACGTTGGATCAAGTGTCAGAAGTTGACTTATGAAAAATAATTTGGATGTGGCGGGGGGTATATTTGACTTTGCAATTAATTTGGATTTGATTTGGGAAAAAAGACTCGACGTTGGATCGAGTGTTTGTTTTTGTTCTTTTCTAAAGGGGTTGATTTTAATCTTTGTTAACAATCAACTAGTACCATAAAGTAAATGAAAGCGGTAAATTTATTACACATGTTTAGGAATGGGGGTACAGTTTATCAAATGGGGATACAACACGATAATTAAATTATATAAGCTTTGAAAGACAATTGAAAAAATAAAAGAATTTCGTTGTAAGAAGGCCCAAGAGAAAGCCACGGGACTCGAAGTAAAAATCAAAAGTTAAATTGAATTTTTAACTTTAAAATTGCTACGCATCTGAGTAAAACCGATCAGACAAATAAATCAATTTTTTCTATTTAATAATTAAAATAAAATAACTAATTAATCAATAAAAAAAATATAACAATAATAATAATAATAATAACAATCAAATAAAAATAAACAAATAATGATAAATAAAATAAATAAATAAATAAATAATAATAATAAATAATAACAATAATAACAATTAATAATGATAATGATAATAATAATAATAATAATAGTTAAATGATAATGATAATTAGTAAAACAAAATAATAATCAATAATGATATTTAACAATAATAATTTAACAAAAATAAATATGAACAAGAATAATGAATAATAATAATAATAAATAACAACAATAAATTTAATTAGTAAATAATAATAATTAATAATCAAATAATAATAGACAATAACTATTAACAATTGTAAATAATAGAAATAATAATAATAATAATAATACATAACAAAAATTAATAATAAGCAATAATAACTAATAATAATAACTGATAGAAAGAATAATTATAATAATAATAGTAATAATAGCAACAATTAATAACTTAAAAATAGTAATTAATAATAATTATTACCCATGATAATAAATAATAATAATAATAATAATAATAGTTAAAAGAAAAAAAAACAATATAAACACTAACGAAACATATAAATGATAGATAAAAGATAGTAATAATAATATTTAATAATAATAATAATAATAATAATAAAATAAAACAATAGAATATTAATAATAATAAATATATAAAGAAAAAGGGAGAGAGGCGGTTCATGCTTATCTTCAGCCACCCATTACACTTGTGACACATGGCACCCAATTTATTAAATCAAAATACATAAATAAATAAAAAAATAAATATAAGATGAATCATTAAAATAAAGGAACGATTCAAATTTTTTTGGTTAAAAGTTTTAATAATCATCCAATCTCTATTGGACACATGGGAGAGAGAGTATAATAAAATGGTAAAAACAAATTCCTCATCATCTTCCTCACGACTAGTTTCTTCTGTTTACAGTAATAACAAACCCATTTTTTTATTAAAAAAAAAAAATTAAACAAACATATCTCTTCCAATCTCTCATGTTATGCCATGAACATGTAAGATCAATCAAAAACAAAACCTATAATAATAAAAATAGCTGTAAAATTAAAATGAAATAAACCGTTTTTTTTGTGATTTCCGACGAGTTTGAAGTTAACGGGAGGTGGTATAACAACAGTGGACAGAACATATGATGGTGTTGTCGTCGAATGTTGTTGTTGCACGACTGTGTGAAGCAAATGCTGGTGTTCAGTTATCGTCGAAAAAGATAAAGCGGTGGTAGTTATATTGTGATTATTTTTATGATGTTATTGAGAGGTTTTTATGTTGTTGATGAACTGAGATGTGAGATGAGGGAATGAGGGAGGAGGTTTGTGTTTTTGTTTTTTTTTACTTAAGTGATGAAGATGAGTAAGATATAAAAGTTGTTTTTGTTGGAGAGAAGGAGTAATGAGAGAAAAAGTGGAAAAGATGTTGTACTTTATGTGTAGTAGCAGAGATGTGTGATGGATTTGAAAAAGTCAGATGAGGGTTGTCGCATCCTGCGAAAAATCAACCGGCGAGACTCAAAATAAAAACACACAGAGCCGCCACTAAACGTTATTTATCCCAAGATAGGGAAAGGAAACGCTCAGAGAAACCTGGAAAGACATGGTCTCGCGACCAGAGAGAAAAGGTTCGGGAGTCGGTTACGCGAGGGGAAGGTATTAGCACCCCTCACGTCCTAGGTACTCCTAGGGATCCACGTCCTAGAATAAAGAAAAGGTTGCTAAACATCACACACACACACGGGGAACGCAGGTGGGGTTAGGAGAAACGGGCTCGATAAGGTATCGCACCTTATGCCTACATATCTTGTCTGGAACAAGAATCAGAGCCTCTGTAGTTCGGCTTACGCACGCCAAACAACACAAAACAATCAAACAAGCAAGGGTGGCAAACATGGAGCCCGACAACCAATTGATGGAATTACGTCGGCATCCGAACCAAAACACACTCAAAACGGCAAACTTGGAGCCCGACAGCCACTTACTGGACTTACGTCGGCATCCGAGCCAAAACAAACAGTCAGATAACAAGTTAACACACGCAAAAAAGAAAAAGGTTTCCCGGAGTGGTCTCGCACGACCACCTGCCTACATACCTTGTCTGGAACAAGGATCAGGGCGATGTAGTTCCCCTGAAAGGGACTAAATTGCTAACCAGAAACCGGGGAAAGACACACGATTAGGGAGCTGAGACTCGAGCCTAATGTTGTCATGCATCGTTAACCCTAAGTTCGGTTTTCTATCCTACTTGCATAAGCAAACTAACCTAACCAGGCAAGAAGCTAGCACACAAGCATACAATCATATATCATTAAATGAGAACAGGTATCTCAAACAAGCATGTCAATCAGATATCTACGTAACACGCACTATAGCCAAACAAGGGGCTCAATCAATCAGGTTTGACTGCCTAAGCAATCGTCTGTACAGGCTGTGTTTGCTCTTAACCTTGCCATTACGAGGCTAAGGTGAAGCAGATGAAAGGATGAAGTGAGGATCAGACCTCACAGCTCTTATCCCTAACCAGGGAGAGCTGACAAATGAGCATGGGTCCAGAATAGGGGAACCCTTCTATACTCGATGACTCTGACACAACAGATCTTGGGCTTTTGATCTCAATGCTACAACCATGTAATGGGAGCAAGGAGAAGACTCACAGAATAGTGGGGGGTAGGCTGCATACCCCTACCTTCCACCAATTGCCTTACTTAAAGGACTTTCACCTGTTTAGGCACAAAATTAAACAAACACAATCATTGCCTCTTAAGGAGGACTTCAGACATTTATTTGCCCGGCCCGGTAACAGCCGGGTCTCCAGACTACATGAGGTTTTAAGAAGTTACCTCAATGCAAGTTGCTTAAGCAACGCAAAGCAAAAGTTCACAAGGAACTGAGCAACTAAAGTACCTGGAAACAATCAAACTCAGTCAATACTCAGACAGACAAACTAAACAGCAAAAGTTCAATCAATCAAACTATACAAAGCAATGCACAATAAAGCAAGCTCAAAGCTCACTCCCAAACTTCACAACCTACAAAACAATGTTATGTTAGTGTACAAACATCAACAACATCAATTAAAATTGATTTGAATCATTCTCCATGTGCCTTATGCCTTTGATCCTGAAAAATCAAGCAAACATTAGCAACTAGACCACTAGGCCAAGCCTAGGGTCCAAAAGCAATAAAAATCCCTAAACAGCAAGGCATTCACAAACCAATCTCAAATTAAAGTCAAACAAGAGCAAACATCATTGGTCTCATGTTTATATCATTCATTATGCTCATGCTATGCACAAAACAATCCACATTGGCTCAAATTAAACATCAAACATGCAAACAGAACTATTGCATTCAAATCCACACCAAAGCAATTCCAAAAATTCTCAAATAATTTACACCTAAACAGGGGATATTCAAGGACTACCATGTCAAATTTGAGCTCAATTGGGCAAATGGAACCATGTCAATGAAAATCAACAAAAACAGACACAATAATAGGCTCCAAATCACAACATCAATGTATACATCCACTTCAAAAATTCATAACTCAATGAAAACAAAAAAGAAATGGATGAGACCAAAACAGGAATGTCACATCATGTGTCTATTACAAGCATGTCAAATCTCATGTTTATACAGTACCATATGAGCATTTCCCAATCAATCTATCAACCTATGTCACATGAGCTTGCATAAATGATCACCAGAGATGAAAAATAGCAATCAATTTGAAAATGCCACATAAAATTCCACAAAAATTCACATAGCATCTTGACATGTTAATCAACCATCATGCAAAATTTCACATTAATCCAACAAGTATAGGTCACTCAAAAAAATCCAGCAAGTTGACATAATGAGGTATGACACAAATTGTCACACCTAAGTTCCAGAATTTGCTGCTCATTGACCAGGTATCAAAAATGCATGAAATTTACATATAAATGAACATCAATGAGTCCACAATCATCACAAAAATTTTCAAGAATTTATTTAACACTATGAGCATTTCATGAACCAAATGGTAAAATGTGTCGAAATGTCATACATGTGAAAGAACCTTAGGTCAAACCAAAAATATACCATGCACAACTTTGACCAATAGGTCAAAAAAATCCTACACAAGTCAACAAAGCCATAGAAAAAATTTCCATAATTTTAGGATTTTTTTGCTATTTTTTATGAATTTTTAAAGTCATTATCAATTTTTAATAATTAAACAAAATTAATTAAATATCACAATGGCATAATCGTAAATAACAGTGGCGCGGGCGGTAAACCTCTAATTTGAAATTTCAAACAGAAAATTGGATCTACAGCCTTGTTTCATCGTCTTCAACCAAGAGTTTGCCCAGAAAATGAAAATCACGATGAACATTGAAACTCAATGGAAATTGGCAAGCGATAGCTCGTTCGAACCGTCTCAATGCGAGGAACACAAATATCACATTATTACATCCTAAAAGTTCCTAAAATTCCTGAATCGAGCAACCTAGGGTTTGTGTTCATACTTTCAAATCACGATTTCTCACGCTACAGGTCACTATTTCTAAAACCGAGACTAGCACCGTGCTCTACATTCCATGCTCTACAGAAAGCACATAATAAATAAACAAAACATGAGATTCGAAACTTGAGAGAACCTGCTATGGCAGCACTAAAACCAGCGTCCTTTGCTCGCTTTTCTTCCAAACAGTCCAAGAAAGATGTTGAGGATGATGAACAGCAACCTTTGCCTAGCTCAACCTTGCTCCAGTTATGAGGAATTTGCATTTGCCATGGAAGAAGCAATGTTGAACGGTCTCGATTTGATGATCTTCTTCCTCCAATCTCCAAAAACAGTTGAGGTTGATGATGATGTGAATTCAATGCAACAAGAATCGTGAGATTTGGTTGAAGAATGAGGAAGATTGATGCATATGAAGTTCTTGTGTTCTTGATGAAAATGTGAGAGAATGAAGAAGTTTCAGATCCAATCTTGGTAATTGTGAGAGTCTGTTATGATTAGGCAATGATTTAGAATATATATGTGCACTTAATCCATCACTAATCATCTTAATTAACCACATTAGCATGTTAAGTGAAATTGTCATTTTGTAAACAAGGGCAAATTTGTAATTTCCATGTACAGCTCATTGCCAGCTGTTTTGACAGCTCATGCAAACTCCAAATGTCATATATGAACCATAGAAACTTGTCCCATTCCCATTGGTGGTGTATTTCTCAAATTCACATGTGTGTGGTAATTGTCCAATTTTCACCATTTCACTTTCCAAACCACATTTCAAACCAAATGCTCTGGCCACAAAGTGATTATTCAAACAAACTTAAAATGCCATTTCTGAGGTGTTGGAAAAAGTCCCATTCAAAAATTCCAATTATTTTGACATTTGGACCATTTTGCCCCTGGTCCAATTCAGCTGTCTAGTTGAAAAGTGACTTTTTGCCTTGGCCATTTTTGAACAAATCCAATGATGCACCCTCAAAGTACATGTCAAATGGAGTTTGTGCATATAAAGAACTTGCAATTTGGACAAAGTATGTGGAAATTATGGCCTCCTGATTACGGGTCATTTTTGAAATTCACTGAGCCATAACTCCCAAACCATACATTGGATTTTCAAGTTCTTGGACTTTTTGGAAAGGTGAGAACAAGATCTACAACTTTCATGTTGAACAAATTTTCATTTGAAGCTTCCTTGGACACGTGGCTTTGAGGTCCAAAACTTTCCATTTTTGGAAACTTCAGTCACAAGTCACTTTCTATTTTTGGCAGTTTTTGTCCTGACTTGATTTTCTTCCTTTTAAGCTTTGAGATGTCATTTAACACTTGTTCCAACATGAATGAAATGTATCCAACTCATTTTCACCTCCAAATCCATCAGATCATGTACAGTTGACCACAGTTGACTTTTCATCTGATAGATGAATTTGGCAATGCATAGATCAAATTAAGCTCCAATCTTCAACTGAAATGGCTCAAGGGTGACACCCTAGCCTCAATAAGCACCATATAACCATCAAATGAACCTCATATCCATCACAAACCCCATCTCCTGATCCAGCCCTGATTGGCCCAATACAACTGATTAGGGTTGACCAGTGGTCAAAACCCTAATCTCAAGGAATCTTCTTCAATCTTCTGATGACACCCAATCATGATGATGATGATGTATCATTGCAAACAAGATGAAGACCAATACCCTTGGAGAATCATGAAACCCTAATTCACAGCCCAATCCTCAGATGGCCATGATCAGCCATTAAACCCTAGCTTGCACCTTTGAACTTCCTCATCTCCTGATTAAGACTTGGGAAGATGGCTTGCACTATGTAACCACATGATATGCAATATGAAATGCCTAATGACCTAAAAATGATATGTACAATATGTTAATGCTAGTCCCAAGAGAGGAGGGCAAATTTTGAGGTGTTACAAGGGTTACTGAAAGTTGACATATGCTTTTTGATTGGTTTCTTTCAAAAGTCAGTCCCCAACGAAATGGTGACGTTTGTCCACTAGATTAGAGGAAATATTTTCTAATTTATTTCATTTTCTTTAAATAAGATTTGATTAAAAAAAAACTAAAATTGAAAACTTACTAATTAAAATAAAATCAACACATAAAATAAAATAAAATTTTAACAACACAATTAATTCTACTAATTAATTTGGAAAAAATACAAAAAATAACGGACAAAAACTGAATAAAAATCAGGCGCAAAAATGCTCAAATAAATAAATAAATAAATAAAATTATTGCGCTAAAATGATCAACATGAAATAAATTTATTGGAAACATGCAGGTTTTGGTCGAATTTTAAAAATAAAAAAAGTGACTGGTATAAAGGCTTAGATTGTTTGAAATGCGACCGAAAAAAGTAGTTGAACAAATAAAATGAGTGCGTCAGATTAAACTACGCGGATCGTAGATTAATAAAATTGACATTTGCAAGCTCAGTTTTGAAATTTTTCGCCCGCTAATTCGACATACAGTTGAGAAACGGTGCGACCGATTTGTCTGTAGATCCGAAAAATTAACCTAGCTGAAATTCCAAGCACTATGCAAAATAAAATGCATGTGGTGACAAGTATAAAATGCAAACGTCTAGTGAATGCACTGATTCATTGACTAAATAAATATGAACAGACAATTAGACGCAGATGAATCGCTTTTGTACAATTTGCTGTTGATTCTCAAGCACAAACAAAACCTACAAAGATTCAGACGATGACAATTACTCTTGATTATCACATTCCGAACCTCTAAAATACGATGCAATAAAAATAAGCGATGCAACGAGATTGAGAAATCAAGTCCTTTGACTTCTTAATCAACAGACGACTGAATGAGTATTATCAAAGTCAGATAAAATGTCAGAATTCCTGACTTTTTACCTGAACCCTGATGAATGCTTTAAACTGATGAAATACACGACAAAAATGGATTGATTTATGCTGGTGATGTGAGTGAAAACTCAGGGTAAAATTTAGGGTATGACAATGATGTGTGAAAATATGCATAATGTTGTGAATGTATATATTATGCATGTGTTGGTGAATGGACTGTTGATTGGCTTAGAGTGTGAGCATATGTCCATTGTGGATTGTTGTTGATGATGTTGCATTGCTAGGTGAATTAGCATGCATATTGTGGCCTTTATGGTGGTAGCTAATTCCCATGGTGAGGAATTAGTGAGTAAATCATTGTAGATTGTTGTTGATGTTTGCATGCTAGGTGATTAGCGTGCATAGCATAGCCCTTGGGGTGGTAGCTAATTCCCATGGTGAGGAATTAGTGAGTAAGTCACTAGGTCTCAAATGAGTGAGACTAGTGGGCTTGGTAGCCGTACCTGGATTTGGTCGGTGAGGTTGAACTATATGTTCACGATTAGTCGGTACCGCATGCATGGAGTCTCATTGCATAATGTATGTATGGCGTATGATATAAATGGATGTATTCCAGTATTATACGTGTGTTGTATGTTGTGTGTTGTGTTGATGTTGAGTATGATTGAGTTGATATTGTCGTTGCTGAATGGGTAATCTGATTTGGGTGATGAAATGTGTTAAATTACTTAACATTGCATGATATTTTATAATGCTTATTATATCGATTGAGGAACTCACCCTTACAACTGTTTTTCAGGTAACGAGCAGTGATTGAGTAGGAGCTAGTGCTTGGAGTCTAGTGTAGTTCCTTAGTGGGTCATGCTCTGGTAGATGTAACATCGGGATGGGATGTTTTAAATGTTTCTTGTTGGTTGTGAACCAGTTACATGTAATATGCTACATGTTTTGAATGATCGATTTGATCTCTATCCGCTGCGTATTGTGCAATGCTTTATGTTTTGAATTAAATAATGAGCATGACTAAATATTATGGTGAATGGTGTGAAGTATTTGTGTGACACCCTTAATTGCACCTTTACTCTGATGATATATGTTGTTATTTTAATTAAATAATTGGGGTATTTTAGAAGAGTGTTACATTAGTGGTATCAGAGCATAGTCGGTCGAGTCGAGTCGTAATTATTCTGTTTCCCCGTACGGGATAGGTGTTGTGTAACCCTATCAGTACTTATTGTTTTAGCTTGTTGGGTTTTCAGAATAGAGATGGCTGGAAGAGGTAGAGATGATGCTGTGATTGCTGAGGCTCTGGGTATGCTAGCTGGAGTACTTGGAGGGAATCCGAATGTTGTGGGAATGGGAGCTGCTCGTCAACTGAGTGAGTTCCAGAAGAACAATCCTCCAATGTTCAAGGGAGCATACGATCCAGATGGTGCTCAGAAATGGTTGAAGGAGATCGAGAGGATCTTCCGAGTGACTGAGTGTGCCGATAACCAGAAGGTCAGGTTCGGTACGCATATGCTGTCAGAAGAAGCAGATGATTGGTGGGTTGCTACCCGCACTGAGTTGGAATCTGCTGGGAATGCTGAGATCACTTGGGCTGTGTTCAGAGAGAGATTCCTGAGGAAGTATTTTCCAGAAGATGTCAGAGGAAAGAAAGAGATAGAGTTCTTAGAATTGAAGCAGGGTAACAGGTCTGTTACTGAGTATGCTGCTAAGTTCACAGAGCTGTCAAAGTATTACACTCCCTATGATGAGGCTACTGGGGAATTTTCAAAATGTGTGAAGTTTGAGAACGGGTTGCGTCCCGAGATCAAGCAGGCTATTGGATATCAGCGGATTAGAGTGTTTTCTGATTTGGTTGACTGTTGCAGGATTTTTGAACAGGATACCAAAGCCAGAGCGGAAAGCTATCAGCAGAGGGTTGATAGGAAAGGCAAGAATCAGAATGATCGTGGGAAACCGTATGCAGCTGGCAAAGGTTTCCAGCGACAGAGTGGGATGAAGAGGCCTAGTGGGGGAGACTCCAGTGCCCCTGCTAAGTGTTACAGATGTGGTCAGGCTGGACATCGTATCCATGAGTGTACCAGTAATGAGAAGAAGTGTTTTAAGTGTGGAAAAGGTGGTCACTTGGCTGCAGAGTGCCGGTTGAAGACTGTGACTTGTTTCAACTGTGGAGAAGTGGGTCATATCAGCCCACAGTGTCCTAAGCCGAAGAGAGAGAACCAGTCGGGAGGCAAGGTCTTTGCTTTATCGGGTTCTGAGACTTTTGCAGATGATCGTTTGATCCGAGGTACGTGTTATATTAATGGCTTTCCTCTTGTAGCTATTATTGACACCGGTGCTACTCATTCCTTTATATCTTTGGATTGTGCTGTGAAACTTAAGTTAGAGATATCTGAGATGCATGGTAGTATGGTGATTGATACTCCTGCGAAGGGTTCAGTGACTACTACTTCAGTTTGTTTAAATTGTCCTTTGAGTATTTTTGGTAGAGACTTTGGGATGGACCTAGTGTGTCTTCCACTAGTGCAGATTGATGTTATTCTGGGTATGAACTGGTTGGTGTTTAACCGAGTTTATATCAACTGTTTTGATAAGACTGTGATTTTTCCTGAGAATGAGGAAGGAAAGAGTTTGTTTCTATCTGCAAGGCAGGTGAATGAAGCAGTAGCAGATGGGGCAGAGTTGTTTATGCTGTTAGCGACTTTGGAGGCTAAAGATAAACTGGTGATTTGCGATCTAGCTGTGGTGTGTGATTTTCCTGATGTGTTTCCGGAAGAAGTGAATGAATTACCACCAGAGCGTGAAGTTGAGTTCTCGATTGATTTGGTACCTGGTACTAGGCCGATATCGATGGCTTCGTACCGTATGTCTGATGTTGAGTTAACTGAATTGAAGAGTCAGTTGGAAGATCTGTTGGATAAGAAATTTATTCGTCCGAGTGTGTCACCGTGGGGTGCACCAGTGTTATTGGTTAAGAAGAAAGAAGGTACTATGAGGTTGTGTGTGGACTACAGGCAACTGAATAAAGTGACGATCAAGAATCGGTATCCTTTGCCGAGGATTGATGATTTGATGGATCAGTTGGTTGGTGCGAGTGTGTTCAGCAAAATAGATTTGAGATCGGGTTATCATCAGATACGTGTGAAAACTGAGGATATTCAGAAGACTGCTTTCAGAACGAGGTATGGACATTATGAGTATTCTGTAATGCCTTTTGGTGTGACTAATGCGCCTGGAGTGTTTATGGAGTATATGAATAGGATTTTCCATCCGTACCTAGACAAGTTTGTTGTGGTATTTATTGACGATATTTTGGTGTATTCGAAATCTGAAGAAGAGCATGCTGAGCATTTGAGAGTGGTTTTAGGAGTTCTACGAGAAAAGAAGCTATTTGCTAAACTGTCAAAGTGTGAATTTTGGTTAGAAGAGGTTAGTTTTCTTGGTCATGTGATTTCAAGAGATGGTGTTGCTGTTGACCCTTCTAAGATAGAAGCGGTATCTAAGTGGGAAGCTCCGAAGTCAGTTTCGGAGATAAGGAGTTTTCTTGGTTTGGCTGGTTATTATAGGAAGTTCATCGAGGGATTTTCTAAGTTGGCGTTACCGTTGACGATGTTGACTAGAAAGGGGCAAGCGTTTGTTTGGGACTCAAAATGTGAAGAAGGTTTCCAAGAGTTAAAGAGAAGGTTGACTACTGCTCCTATTCTGATATTACCGAGTTCGTCGGAATCATTTGAGGTTTACTGTGATGCTTCATTGTTGGGTTTGGGTGGTGTGTTGATGCAGAATAAGCAGGTTATAGCTTATGCTTCGAGACAGCTGAGGGTTCATGAGAGGAACTATCCGACACACGATTTAGAGTTGGCAGCCATGGTATTTGTTCTGAAGTTATGGAGGCATTACTTGTACGGGTCAAGATTTGAGGTTTTCAGTGACCATAAAAGTTTAAAGTATTTGTTTGATCAGAAAGAGCTGAATATGAGACAGAGGAGATGGTTAGAGTTTCTGAAGGATTATGACTTTGGTTTGAATTACCATCCGGGTAAAGCAAACGTAGTGGCTGATGCATTGAGTCGGAAATCATTGCATATGTCTATGTTAATGGTTAAGGAATTGGATTTAATTGAGCAGTTTAGAGACTTGAGTTTGGTGTGTGAGAGTACTCACAATAGTGTTAAACTGGGAATGTTGAAGTTAACGAGTGGTATTCTGGATGAGATTAGAGAGGGTCAGAAATCCGATGTGCTTTTGGTTGATAAGTTGACTCTAGTGAATCAAGATCAAGGTGGTGAATTCAGAGTTGATGAGAATGGTGTTTTGAAATTTGGTAATCGGGTGTGTATTCCGGATGTTATCGAACTTAAGAAGAGTATTCTTGAGGAAGGACATCGTAGTGGCCTGAGTATTCATCCTGGAGCTACGAAGATGTATAATGATTTGAAAAAGTTATTTTGGTGGCCGGGAATGAAAAGAGAAATTGCGAGTTTTGTTTATTCTTGTTTGACTTGTCAGAAGTCGAAGATTGAGCATCAGAAGCCGTCTGGGCTAATGCAACCGTTGGCTATTCCAGAATGGAAGTGGGATAGTATCAGTATGGATTTTGTTTCTGGTTTACCGAGGACAATTAAGAATTTTGAAGCTATTTGGGTGATTGTAGATAGATTGACGAAATCGGCTCATTTCATTCCGATCAGAATGGATTATCCGTTAGAGAGATTAGCCGAGTTGTATATTGAGAAGATTGTAAGTTTGCATGGTATTCCGTCGAGTATTGTTTCGGACAGAGATCCTAGATTTACATCGAAGTTTTGGGAAGGTTTGCAGAGGGCTTTGGGAACTAAGCTGAGATTGAGTTCTGCATATCATCCGCAGACTGATGGTCAGACTGAGAGGACGATTCAGTCACTGGAGGATCTTTTGAGGGCTTGTGTTTTGGAAAAGGGAGGTGCTTGGGATTGTTATTTACCTTTGATTGAGTTTACCTACAACAATAGTTTTCATTAGAGCATTGGTATGGCACCGTTTGAAGCTTTGTATGGTAGGAGATGTCGGACGCCTTTATGTTGGTATGAGTCCGGTGAGAGTGTTGTGGTTGGACCGGAGATTGTTCAACAGACTACGGAAAAGATTAAGATGATTCAGGAGAAGATGAGAATTGCTCAGAGTCGTCAGAAGAGTTATCACGACAAGAGGAGGAAGGCACTTGAGTTTCAAGAGGGAGATCATGTGTTTCTTCGTGTTACTCCGATAACTGGTGTTGGTCGAGCTTTGAAGTCAAAGAAATTGACACCTCGATTTATTGGTCCTTATCAGATTTTGGAGAGGATAGGGGAGGTAGCCTATCGTATCGCTTTACCGCCGTCGCTTGCGAATTTGCATGAGGTTTTTCATGTGTCTCAGTTGAGGAGGTACATTCCTGATCCGTCGCATGTGGTCCAAGTAGATGATGTACAGGTGAGAGATAACCTGACTGTTGAAACATCACCTATGAGGATAGAGGACCGAGAGTTGAAGCAGTTGCGGGGTAAAGAGATTGCTTTGGTAAAGGTAGCTTGGGGAGGACCAGCAGGTGGCAATGTGACTTGGGAACTTGAGAGTCAGATGAAGGAGTCTTATCCTGAGTTATTCGCTTGAGGTATGTTTTCGAGGACGAAAACTCTTTTAGTGGGGGAGAGTTGTAACACCCCGATAAAAATAAGATAATTATTTAATTTAAGTTAATATTATATTTATTAATTTAATTAAATAGTTGGAATTTTTGGATTATTATTATTATTATTGGAATAATAATTATTGGAAAATATATATAAGTTGGAAATAAGAAAAAGAGTCCATTTGGTAAATAAAAGGTTTTCACGTGAGAACAGAGAAGCGGCTCAAAAAGAGGAAAAGGGCAAAGAGCAGAGAAAGAGGAAGAAGGTTGGAGAAGAGAAAAGCTTGAAGCTTAAAGATTCGTCGGATTAACTCAGGTAAGGGGGGTTTATCGTCGTTTAATGGGTATTATGGGTTAACATGTAATGGGTAGTGATAAACCGTTGAATTGACCCTAATTGGGATGTTAGATGCTGAAACATTGTGATGAATAAACTGTGTTAAGCCGTAATTGAATCTGTAATTGGATGGGTAGTGATTTTCCGAACGTATAGCTTTTTACGGAATCGGAATCGGAGGTCCGGAAGTCCTCCAACGGCGGAAAATGCGGAGAATTCTGCATTCTGCTTCGTGTTAGCGCAGGAACAGCTTTCTGTCTTGCGTTAACCGGTTAACCCAGGGTGTTAACCGGTTAACACTGTTGTGAATTATGAAGTGTTGCTGTTTTGCTTGCGTTAACCGGTTAACCCAGGGCGTTAACCGGTTAACACTGTTGTGATTTGTGAAAATTGCTGTTCTGTTTGCGTTAACCGGTTAACCCAGGGCGTTAACCGGTTAACACTGTTAAATTTGGCCAGGAAGCGTGTTTTGGTCTGCGTTAACCGGTTAACCCAGGGCGTTAACCGGTTAACACTGTTGAAAAGTGGGAAAATTGGTATTTTAAATGTTGTGTTCATATTTGATGGTTGGCCTATAGCGGTATGTGATATAGTAGGGATTATTTCCCGTTGTTTTGAGTAGTATAGGTATTAGTAGAGTGTGCTAATACTGTGATTGATTTATTGGCATGACATGATATGATTATGTGATAAATATGCTGATGATGTGTGAAAATATGCATAATGTTGTGAATGTATATATTATGCATGTGTTGGTGAATGGACTGTTGATTGGCTTAGAGTGTGAGCATATGTCCATTGTGGATTGTTGTTGATGATGTTGCATTGCTAGGTGAATTAGCATGCATATTGTGGCCTTTATGGTGGTAGCTAATTCCCATGGTGAGGAATTAGTGAGTAAATCATTGTAGATTGTTGTTGATGTTTGCATGCTAGGTGATTAGCGTGCATAGCATAGCCCTTGGGGTGGTAGCTAATTCCCATGGTGAGGAATTAGTGAGTAAGTCACTAGGTCTCAAATGAGTGGGACTAATGGGCTTGGTATCCGTACCTGGATTTGGTCGGTGAGGTTGAACTATATGTTCACGATTAGTCGGTACCGCATGCATGGAGTCTCATTGCATAATGTATGTATGGCGTATGATATAAATGGATGTATTCCAGTATTATACGTGTGTTGTATGTTGTGTGTTGTGTTGATGTTGAGTATGATTGAGTTGATATTGTCGTTGCTGAATGGGTAATCTGATTTGGGTGATGAAATGTGTTAAATTACTTAACATTGCATGATATTTTATAATGCTTATTATATCGATTGAGGAACTCACCCTTACAACTGTTTTTCAGGTAACGAGCAGTGATTGAGTAGGAGCTAGTGCTTGGAGTCTAGTGTAGTTCCTTAGTGGGTCATGCTCTGGTAGATGTAACATCGGGATGGGATGTTTTAAATGTTTCTTGTTGGTTGTGAACCAGTTACATGTAATATGCTACATGTTTTGAATGATCGATTTGATCTCTATCCGCTGCGTATTGTGCAATGCTTTATGTTTTGAATTAAATAATGAGCATGACTAAATATTATGGTGAATGGTGTGAAGTATTTGTGTGACACCCTTAATTGCACCTTTACTCTGATGATATATGTTGTTATTTTAATTAAATAATTGGGGTATTTTAGAAGGGTGTTACACATGCACGTATGCACGCACGCACGCACACGCACGCACGCACGCACGCACGCGCCCGCACACACGCACACACACACACACACGCGCGCTTGCACGCACACACACACATACACACACGCGCGCGCATGCACGCACACACACACACACACACACACACACACACACACACATATATATATATATATATATATATATATACACTTCATGCATGCATCATTTGTGGTAAGGTTCTAGAGTAAACCTATATGAAAATGGGATTTCAAAGAGTTCTCATCATCTTCAACCTACATTATATGCATACACACTAACAAACTACACATAATCATTCTTTGTTTGGGTGTCATCTAGAATCGGTTGATAACGTCCAATTTAAGTTGTTGAATTGTAAAATGGCCTGAGATCTTTGAGGGTTTCAAATAAGAAAACCAAGTTGGGGTTTTCCTTCAAGGTCAATTAGGGATTTAAAGGTTTTGGACAATGTTATGCAATTTTGATCCAACCGAGTGAAGCCTTTGAAGAACGAAAGGTTATTGCAAAGGAGTAGCATGAGACAGTGGATCATATTGATAAATTTTAGGTTGCAACATTTCGTAATTTGGATTCGATCAAGTGAAGGCTTTGAATAACTGAAGGTTCTGGCAAAGGAGTAGCGTGAGACGGTAAATCAAATTGGCATTGTTGGATAACTTGATCAAGCTTAGATAAAGGGAAGAGAAAATGTTAGAATCAACATCAAACTTAGGGGGTTTGTAGGGTTGGATTTCTACATTTCTCTTGTATTCTACTTTTGTAAAGTAAGGTTAATTTCATTATCTCAATTCAAGTATGAATTAAAGACAGACGTACCCATAATGAGGTCGATTGGAGAACTGCCCAAACAAATCCTTGTGTACTCTCTCTCTCTCACTCTCTCTCTCTCTCTCTCTCTCTCTCTCTATATATATATATATATATATATATATATATATATATATATATATATATATATATTACATTTCATTTGCAAATTGCTGAATTCATCGATTGTGTGATCAATGTGTTCGGTTAAATTTTTGATAACCTTTTGAAAGATGTTTTGTTGAGTTGATCACAATCCTTTATATTGTGGTTAGATTTGAAGATCAACAAAACTATACAAATTTCCAAACGAAATCGATTGCACACAAAGTATTTGGTAATTTGTCTCAATAGTATTTTTGTGTATTTTGTCATTGGGAATAGTCTCTACTTTTATCATTGCATTCAATTGATTATGGTTGAAAGTTTGTTGATCAATTTTGTGTTCATTATCATACTATGATTGTAATTATACATATCCAAGTTTTTTAATAGCGGTTCGGTTAGACGATTCGATCCGGGTCACTTCCGCTCGCCATAAAAAATTTCAAAACAATTTTTGTTCAAGTTTTTAACTTGGGATCTATTCACCCCCCCCCCCCCTAGAGCGTTGCCTATCGTCTAACATCTTCCAAGTTGGTTTGGATAATAGGTGTAAGAGATGAAATGTTAGTTTGTAAAAAGCCAAAGAATTGGTTATCTTGGACAATTAGGTTTAGGGAAGTTTCAGGATGAAGAAGGTCATATGGGAATAGTTCAGATTCATTTCTAGGTCCAGATGCAAGTTGAACTAGAGATAGATCCTGAACAATTTGTTCAGTTTCAATTTGGAATTAAGATGAAATTTAAACTTGGATTTGAGTCTGAATAGGGCTAGGTTCTTTATGAGGTGTAAATTTAGGTGATTATTGAGGTGGTTGAATTTCTAGTGGAGAAGTAGGTTATGGTTGGATTGAGGTTACATGTTCAGCTTTAGAAGCAGAACATGTTTGGTTAGATGGTAGGTTTTTATGGGAGAAGGTTTGAATAGGGATGGCTTGAATAGATTTGATGATCACAAGTGAAGGTTTTACAAATTTGAACTTAAGGTGAGCTTCGAAACCGACTTCATCATACTCTAACTCAGAGCTAGAAGAAGAGTATTTCCCACTAGAAACATCTATGGGAGGTTCAAACATGGTATTCAGAGGTGATAATTATTCAGAAGCAGAAAACAGAATTAAATGAGTCTGAACATCAGTGGATTCACCAACATGGAGTGAGGTGTGTTTTGGAGATTGATTGGGTGAGGTATTTGTTGAGGGTGTATGTGATTTGTGGTTTAGGGTGGATTAATCAAAATCATCTTCCAAGATAGAGTTCAGACTTATACTTGTCATAATAGTATTCAGAGCTTCTGAAGTAGCTAAGTTCTCTTCCACAATAGCTTCTGAAAGGACTTCTTCAGGAATACTCGAAGCTTTAGTCTCAACAAACTTTAACTCAACAATAACTTCAGCAACCTGAACCTCAGCAGTCTCCCGAACAATTCCAACATCAGCAACATTTTCCACCATAACATTAGAGGTTTCAGGATGCTTCTCTACATGCTCCAATAGAGCAGAGGCCAAAAATTGGGCACCCCTGAAAACAAGTTCAACAATATTCTCTTGAACTACAGAATCTGCATTCACGCTCCTTCTCACCAAGGAAGCACCATCAACCTCTTCTTCTTCTTCCTCTTCAATCTCATCAGGAACAACTATCTTCCTCAATTTCCTCTTCCTTATAGGTGTATCAGTAGAGGCAGAAGAAGATTCCTTTTGAGGAGTTCCCCCACCTTTGGTATTAGCAGACATTAACTTAGTAGATATAATAACTTCTTCAATCTATTTCTCAATCTCCTTCCTTTTCTTAGAAAGCTTTCGAACTACATTATGAGATTCCGAAACAACCTGCTATATCTTATTAGAGGATCTAAGCACTTCAATAGGCTTTTCAGGTAAGTCTTTATATCTTATAACTGCACCTTCTTTGAATGCTTGTTTGATGTATAATATGATTACTTCAGGATTGTCCATCTTGTTGATGATAGGATAATCCTCAAGATAATCAAGATTAGTACATCTAATTGAGAGAGACACTTTTGAAGCCACCACTTCACTTTTCTTCATAAGCTTCATGTTTGCAATAAGAAAACAAAATGTTTCCATGGATCTCCTCTAGATCCTCATTGTCAGGAAACATTTTAAGGGCTTCAATTAAACGAACTTGATAAAACAGTTCTCACAAAAGTCTAGCATAGGGCACATTCTTCTTGTGATGCTTAGTGATCTCGTTGATAGCTTCACATAGATGATTAAAGATATAGGAAGAGAAATTATCTTCATTCTTTAGGTAAAAGATGAAGTGCTGGTGATCCCATGAAATTTGATCAGTGTTGCCTTCTCTAGGGATCAGACAGCTAATAAGAATTTTGAACAGAAGCTTAAAATCCCTCTTCATGTTCTTAACCTTTCCAAAGTCTGAAGAACACAAATCTTCAGAGAATTCAAACAAACATCTTTTGATGGCTTCAACTTCAAGACTATTCTCTTTAGTATTCAAAACAAACCTTCCAGAGTTTGGTACCTTCAAAAGCTTAGCAATTGTCTTCTGAGTGATGACAACTTCAACACCTATCACTGCCGATCTAATCTTTACTTCTCCAAACTTCTTCAAACCCACTTCTTCTCTACTATTTCCTTTCATAGAACTGTTATTTTATACCAATGGACTTAGCTCCACAGACGCAACATATTCATAAAAAATTTAAGCTCTAACCAGAAATATTTTACAAGATGAGGGTAAGTTGGGCCATTCAACATATCAAATAATTAAGACCACTCTTGCATTATGAAGTATCTCCAAAGGTCAAACCCATTCAAATTGAATGAGCCGGAGTCAACAATTTGTTCCACCAAAAGCTTTAGATCGTTCAGATTGATATCCATTATCTTGGGCTTGATAGTCATACTTTTGCCAGACTCGACAATCATGTGAGCTTATTGAGCAGTAGATGAGGATGCCATTGTAGAAAGAGTTTTAGGGTTTCTATGGTTTCTTTTTTAAAAGGGATTTTTCAAATGAGGTTACAGAAAACAAAAGTGTGGGAAGTGAGAGAGAGAAAGTGTGTATGTCTGATACGTAGAGTGATTTTAAGTGTAAAATAATTTCAAATATAAAAATAAATACATAAACAAATAGGAAAGAAGAATATTAACAGAGACTAACACAATAAAGATTAGAGAAGTTTTTACCCAAGAACAATAATCCACATGTCAAAAGATATTCCAGATTTATGACACATAAGAGGATAGGTGCCAGAGGCATATACAACAATTTTGTACACTTTTGTGTATATCAGAGGTAGTTAACCTTATACTTAGTTTCAGAGGCTAAGATGGTTCATAAGCTATTATACATCATATGCTGGTTCAGAGCTTCTGATTATGGTAGCTTCTAGACATCATCAGACTTTGTTACTCTAATCAGATGTAAGTACAAATTAAGGTGCATTAACATTGATGAAGTATAAGATTCTTTGTCATTCTGATAGAAGTAAAATTAACACAGTGAAGTGTAATTCTCTTTTCATAAAAGAGAAGCTCTTCTAAAGCAGATTAGAAATTGCTGCATAAAAACCCAGAGATATTCATGCCTTTCTTTACTCACTTTTTGTTCTGCTATTGAGATTATTTTTTTTAGAAACAGTCTTGTTCCAACAATACTCTTCAGAAAATCATCATGAATCTTCATAGACTTCAAAGTAGTTGGATGAACTTCAGAGATGAATCAAGAGTCTGAAGCACCAGGAGTTTTTAACAACCTCAGTCTTCTCAGTACCAGTAATCTTGTCTTACTGGTTTCTTCCAGATTCCACATTTCCTTCCTCCTTCAGAGTTAGGATTTGGAATATATTCTTGATGTAAGTTATAAGCAACCATTGTCCTAGACTAAGAGTTGTTGCTTGGCCTTTTCCCTTTAGCACATCTGCAGCAAAAACAATTTCACTCCTTGGTACCTATATTCTTATGGGTCCTTTGAGGTTAGTTTTACATGGCTTCTTCTTGCTTTGAGCCTTAACCTTATAGTAAGGTCTAGACTCATTCCAAAAAATTTGTTTATAAATATTTTATCTTGGATAAGTCTTGACCTTGACTTCTGAACGTCTGATTCAACAACCTTGAGTTCTGAATTCTTCAGAACCCCTGACTTAAGAGTCTTAGGTTCTAGTTTACTTAGAAATTTTGACCTTTGAGTCTGAGATTATGATTTCTTCATAACTTGTGAGTTATCCATCATATGTTTTGATTGGTTCAGAACTTTACTATTTTTAGCAACGGGCATAAAATAGGCATTCATCCTCTTTTGAGAAGTGCTTGAAGAAGAAGGATCTGATGGTTTCATCAAGATATCAGTTCTTAAATTATAAGGTTTTTGATGATAACCAATACATTCTCGTTTTCTCTTACTTACACCATAGATCATGGATGCAAGTTTGGTTCTGTTGTGGCCATATATGACAAACTCTTGAAGAGCTTATTCAATACTTATCAAGAGGTTTGTCAGACATATCTTTTATTAAAGCAATTTGATCTCTTTCCAGTTTTTCAATTTTGTCTTTAGAGAAGTTTAATTCATCTCTTATAAGACCATATTGCTTCTTTATAATTTCCATATGTCTGGCTTTCTGCTGGAATCTTTCAATAAGATTTTGATACAAAGTAATTAAATTAGATTTAGAGAGTTTAGAAAATACCTCTTTTGTGTCTTCTGAATCGTAGTCAGAACCAACTTCTGATTTGGAGTCAGAAAGTGTTAAGGTCATCAAAGCAAGATTGAGTTCTTCTTTATCAACTTTTTCTTCATTGTCAAGTTCTTCCCATGTTTCTATGAGACTTTTCTTGAACTTGCTTATGAAGTTATTTTTCTGGAAGCTTTCCTTTTTGACCTTGTCCTTCTGTAGACCAGGACATTCAACAATGAAGTGATCAGACTTCTGACAGTTGAAGCATCCCTTCTGATCATCTTATCACTTATAGAATTTGACCCTTTGAATCCACTATTTCTACTAGAGAGTTTTTTTTCTTAGTCAAGTGTTGAAATCTTTTGATGATGAAAGACATTTCATCATCATCATATTCTTTATCAAAAGCTTCATCATGAATGGCTTCTTTATGTTCTCTAGTCTGAGAAGATTTCTCAGACCTCCCAACAGAATTTAAAGCCAGAGTTTAAATTTCTTTATAGGATCATCTCCATTTAGCTCCATTTCATGGCTTTGGAGATTGCTAAAAGGACTTTCAAGATTTAATGTGTTTAAGCCTTTAGCCTCTTGAATAACAATAACTTTGGGTTTGTATTTGGCAGGAAGACTGCTAAGAATCTTCTTGACATGATCCGATATAGTGTAGCTCTTGTTCAAGACCGGAAGTCCAGACACAAAAACTTGAAATCTTGAGAACATAGTTTCAATGTTCTCATCATCTTTCATTCTGAACAGCTCGTATTGTTTAACAAGATTTTCTTTAGCTTATTGAACCTGTTGATTACCTTCATAGGTAGCACATAATATTTAAAGATAATTTTGGCAATAGACTAATCAATAATCTTTATGTACTTTGAATGAGGCAAGGCATCAACAAGAATGTCTCTCACTCTATGATGTTTTATGTATATCGTTTTCTGATCAGGAGTGAGATACTTTCTGTTGAAACAATACCAACACCATTGACTTAAATGTCAATCCCATCTTTCAAGATATCCCATAACTCACCATCCATACCAACTATGTGAGTGTATATCTTACTCTTCCACCATTCAAATTTAGTAGAGTCTCCACTAAATGTTGGTGGTCTAACAATATAGTTGTTTTGACCATATGTACTTTGATCATGGTTATTATTACCACGAGGAATACCATTCTCATGACTATTAAATTTAGGACCATCAGGCATGATGAATGAAGTATTTTTCTCAATATCTTTTATGCACCACTATTAAGTGTTATAGTACAAATCGTGCTTTGTTGCCAATTAATGGTGAGAAAAATACACAAGTAGAATGGGGTTGAATTATGTATGTTAATTTCTTTTTCTACTTCTGGTGAATAATTTCATAATCTGAACAGGTTCAGAGTCTGAACACAGAGTTAGGTTGCAACGGAATGATAAACAGTCAAAAGCAAAAGTAAATCAACATACAGAGTTTATCTTGGTTCTTCTCCTTAACTGAGAGTAGTCCAGTCCCCTTGTCCAACAAGATATTTTCACTATAATCAATCTTGATTACATCTTTGCTCAATCAAACCAGAAAGAGACTTCACTGTTTAATCAATCAAGAAAGAGACTTCCGCTTAAACAATTCTGCAAGAGACTTCTGCTCAATCACACCAGAAAGAGATTTCACTACTCAAGCACACAGGAAAAATACTTCATTTCTCAAGCAATCTTGCAAGAGACTTCCTCTACTTTAAACAAATAGTTTAGTAGAAATAATTACAACTATACTTTGATACACAACCAGAAGTATAAAAGTATTGCAACAACTACAATGTTTATAAACACAGATTTCTAAGATATACAAAGATAAGAAACCTTAAGAGCTTGTGCAAATGAACAAATGAAACTTTAGCTCAAAGTTTATACTCAACGCATTCTGTTAGATTGTGTAGTAGTTGTTAACCTTCCTTCAAATCTTCAGTTCCCTTTTATAGAGGTGGATAAAAGAGTCGTTAGAAAGTTGTTTGCATAATAGAACCTTTTGAAATGCAGCAGATCCAAGAGAGAGTCGTTGGAAGACAAATCTTGTTAATATCTTCAACAAAAGTGTAATAACATAATTCACTGCATACTAGGTATAGACCAGGCGAGAAGGGCGGACTAGACAAGTCACATAAGCTTTTCTTGAGCCTTGCACTAAGGGACTCTAGTTGACTTTTACCCTAAGTCCGGTGTTGACAAGATAGGTCTGCTATGGGGATAGACCATGGATCAGAGGCTGAGCTTTTCAAGCTGAGGTCTCTAGAGTATGAGTTATACCAGAGGCAGAAGTATCATGGCCAAAATATGATCCTTCAGAGTCACGGGATTTTGATCCTTCAGAATCACAAGATTCTAATCCATCAGAATTTAAGACATTTTAGTTTGTCAATATATGCTTTCAGTAGGGTCAATTATGAGTAGACTTTAAGCTTTATGATCTTGCACACTTGAACATACGTTAGTATGCCCAATTGTTCTTTAAGTACTTTGTTATCATCAAAATCCAAGGAATATGAACAAATCTTGTTCCAACAAAGATTATCTCAAGCAGGTTAAAAGTGGGTCTTCCTAGGATGATATTGTAGAGAAATATGGTGTCTAGTACGAGATACTTCACATATATGCTTCTGGCACTCGCTCATGAACCTAATGTTGTTTCGAGGGCGATATGGCCCTTAACCTGCACTTGCTCGCCTGACATATCGATCAAGGACCCTTGAAAAAATCCAATGTTGTACGGATCCATCTGGAGCCCCTAGAAAATGTTCCATAACAGGATGTTTGCAAAGCTGCCATGGTCAATTAACACTCATTTCACATCCTAGTTGGCATGTTGAATCATGCTGACCATGAGATCGTTGTTGTGGAGGAGTATTATATCATGTCTTCTCTCGAAAAACTGATTATATGCTCTTAGTATGCACCAAAGTTGCTAAGAGCTTTTACCAATGTGATGTTTGTCGTTAACACCTACCATGCGTATCTTCTCCGAGAGGAGCTATATTCTCTCCCTCCGACAAAACCTCCAGTGATGGTGTTGGTGATCTTCATGGAACTTTTCTTGAACATCCTCGTAAGAAGACGGTGGGAGCAATTGTGAGTAGATGATATGTATGACCCGAATTAATTTTATTGGAGCCCCACAGTGGGTGCCAATTATACTCGCTAGAAGTATAAATGCTTGACAATCCCTATTAGATAAGGACTGTTAGGGAATTTATGGTTTTTAGGATATTGAGAGCTATCTCACGGGAGATGATAAATTATTGTATCTGAGTATTTATTTGTGTTATTGATTGTCCATTAGGATCAAAATACTAGTTTATTTATAACTCCAAGAGTCTGAACCGAGTCTCCTTAGAATATAGCAACCACCACAGGAATAAGTGGTCGATCCCCTGGAATCCAAGAGATGTAGTTAATTCCCACGACTTTCCATATTTAACCCAATACACACTTTATCCGCAATCCCGCATTACAGGTGAAAAAAACAAAAATCAGACGACTTATATGAGAAATGGGCGCTCGATCTTAAACGGGAGCGCTCGACCCCATGAAAGGACGACATGGAAAAGACTACGCATATGTCGTTCGTCTCACCCCTGATCTCTTTCAATTATGCCACTACATTTTTCTATAAATTTAACTTAGGGGATGTTTGTTTCGTGGATACAAATGTTATTCCCGAGAATGTGACATTGAAATTCACATATTCCCTTGTTTGTTTCAAGTTTTGATAATTTATGTTCGGGTACTTTTTATTCCCATAAATATATTTTTGTTCATAAATTTCTTCATTTTTATTCTCATGTCAAAGGATGAGAATCTTATATTCCCACGGAAATATAAAATAACCAACCATAACTTCTCACTCTCATGTTATTTTAACACATTTATTTTTAAATTTTTAATTTTTAAAATTTAATTAAAATAAAACTTAAAATATTCCTGAAACTTTATTGATTTGCCAAACACATTAATGAGAATAAAGTTTCTGATAATAATATTCCTAGAAATGATATTTTCCGGGATTATAATTTTAATTCATCAAACAAACACACTCTTAGATATTATCAGAGCGTGTGTGTGTGTATATATATATATATATATATATATATATATATATATATATATATATATCAATCTCATTAGGCAGTGTTTACCAGCAACACAAAACACTGCAATTGCTAGATGTGCAATATAGAATACTCATTGTATTTCTTAAGACATAATTAAAATATATTTCATTCTGAATCCAGCCAAATGGATCAATCCAATGAAGAGTACTAGAAACATATGATTAATCAACAGCAAAATGATTACATGTACCATAAATATTTCCTAGTTAAGGTAAAAAAAGTTAGGCATATCTACATTAGAGAGGCACATGTCTAAACAATTGATGACAAAGAAATGCAGATGTAGCGCCAATTTTTATGGTGAAAACAACAGACATGGTGTATGCACGTATTAAACAAGGTTGTCACTTTGCTACAACCTTTTTGGTCATGTTATGGATGACAGAAAAATATGCCAGATATACGTAAGAAAGTGAAAGTAAGATTGAGATAAAATGTATCTTCAACAAAAGGGGTGACCTATAAGATTATTGGAATCCCAACCCTACCTTGTTTTATTGGTCTTGGTGGTGCATAGTGCCTTGTCACCTTTCCATACCCTTAATAAAGCTCAAGCCTAAGGAAACAACCCCACAATATCAAAGTGGAATCAATAGTGAAAAATCTCTCCTTCACGGCTATCATGGGGATGATTGCCCCGACTCTCGTCCAGAATTACAAAAATCTAATCTGATAGCAAATGATCAAATATATTATAAAACGAGACTCTTGATGTCATATTAAGAATTGTGATTGAACTTAATTCTGTCTTACAAAATCGACGTTTAAGATGAATATTGCACTCACTTATAAGCACATGTTCATATCATATATTGTCTGACGTGAGACTCTTAAAACTCATACTACTCATTGAGAATTACATACGTTTGAAAGCGATCCTGCAGCACCTACCAACTGAATCTTACTTACAAGATAGAAGTGAAACTATCGGCACAGTTTAAGGATCAGAGTGAATGTGTGCTCTAAATTTTCATGAAACTTGTAATTAAAAACCGAAAGCAAAACATGTTATAAGCTTGACAATTTGCCATCTACTTTGATGAAAGAAAGAGATAGTGGTCATAAACATAAAGGACATTTTAGATAGAGGTGGCATCATGCTTTTCTTTAGATTCCAAAAATGCTTAGTACGGTAAGGAATAGACAAACGTACAGCTTTAGCTTTGCCATTCATGGAGCAAAGCAATCACAAACCAAAGTGAAAGTATGAATGGGCCAAAACCAAGAATAATACAAAGCAGAGGCCACTTTCACATTAATTGAACCACAAAAGTACTCTTTTTTCTCTCCCTCGTATGCTCATACAGACACATCACATGGTTTTGGTGTCCTCTTCATGTTCTAAATGTCACATCAATATTCCCAATAAGTTTTAACTATCCCAAGGTCAAAAAATACAGCATCATCTTTCATAACTTATCAACCACTTTTATCTTCATGCATCACAGGTTTTACCAAACAATTACACCAGCAATCATCAAAGGTCAACAATTACAACATCAACATGGTGGTTCTTGCGTGTAACACTGTAAAAATCATTCTTATAGAAGAGACTATTTTGAGTTTAATCATGGGACTCACTTAAAGTAACTTAAGTTGAATTCTACAATATATTATAGAAACTACAATGAGAAGTTGCCATATAGCTAAGTGTTTAGCTCATGAATTGTTTTAGGCAATAAAAACGGAAAACAAGAGGCTTATGAGTAAGCTATAAGCTACAACTAGGAACAACTTCCCACCATTTTTTAGAGGGTTTGAGAAGAGTAATAATAATACAAGAGAGAAGAAATTCACAGTATTTGTTGTCACGACAACGTTCAGTAGTCTAAAGACCCCACAGATGTTAAACCTGTGCTTAGAGTTCTCGGGTCCTCGCGGCCGGTGTAGTCATCACAGATGCCATTAGAGAGCCTCTGAGTTGGAGCTGAGTTTAGAAGCTCTAGTCCATTGTTTCCCATTTGCTGCACTTCCTGAGGGGAAAGTATCTTGATGCACCATACACTATTTACAAATTCCCTGTCATCCAAAAGATCATGTCAATCGGTAATCAATGAAGATTGTGTAACTCAGGGTCAAAAAACTATCATATGAATATATGATTAAAAAAAATAGAACATGACAAGGGGTGTGGAGTACTTACGGCCACGGGCCATCGCCAAGGAGAAGAACGTCATTCTCTTGATCAACAAATACAAGCTGCCAGCCTGATCTTACAGGGTCCTCCAACTCACCTTCAAGCCCAAACATACGAGCAAGCTCGCTGCGTAGCTCCGGGTAGTTAGAGAATTTAGTGATATCCAACGATCTTCCGAAGGACCCTGACTTGTAAACCTGTGAAAATAGAGAGAAATTAGCATGTAAAAAAGTAGGATTTCACTAAGTCAACTCTTTTTGTGAAATGCAATGCAACAAATTAGCAAAAGAGTGAAAATTAAAATATTGATTCAAAAGAGAATAGTCCCAGAAGAAAAAACTCACCTTCACAAAGGTTTTGTTTGGTGAGTTTCCTTGACCTCCATTTTCAGAAGTTTGAAGGAATCCCGACTCGCCAACACCGTGTGTCATTCCATTATTCAATGAAGAATCGGCGCCTGTGTTATTCAGGTAGGTAGAAGATTGAAAAGGCACGGTTGATGAGTCACAGTTGCTATTGACACCCTTAAGGTTTGACATCTCGTTATACACTAGATGTGACGAGGGTTCTATGTTAAAACCGAACAAAAGATGGTTTTGTGGATCAGTGTTCCCTTCGAGAGCACACTCCCTACCAGGAAACGGTGGCAAGGTAATAGCATTTTGAGACATGGTAGTTTGCGACTGCCCAAGTTGCTCCATTTGAGGCAGAACATAATGAGATGTTCCAGAAGAAACGAGAGGATCCAAGGCAACTCGCTTGGAGGGCCATGCTGTTGAAGATTGAACCGGAACCCAAGAGTTTGGTTTAGGAAAGTTGAGAAGGTGAGATGTTTCGTCATTGGAAAATGAACCTAACATATTGTGCAAAGGAGAAACAATAGCAGTAGTTGCAGGGTTCCCATTTGAATCAGAAAAATGTTGCTGATTGCCAATTGAAGAGATAGCTTGCATGGGCTGCGTTGATTGAGATTGAGGTGCCGAAACAAACTGAGACATTGTAGAGACGGCATTTGAAATCTGCTGATGATCTACAACTTGTTGCTGTTTTGATTGTTGTTGCTGCTGCTGTTGCAGTTGTTGATGTTGTTGCTGCTGATGTTGCTGCTGATGCTGCTGTTGTTGATGCTGCTGCTGCTGCTGCTGCTGCTGTTGTTGTTGCTGCTGCTGCTGATGTTGCTGCTGCTGTTGCAGTTGATGATAATTTTGATTAGTGAACGAGTGCTGATGCTGAAGAAGCTGCTGGAACTGTTGTGTTTGAGCCTGAGATTGAGATGGATGATGATGTTCTTGATTTTTCGGAAAAGCGTGCTGAGGTTGAGACTGCTGCATCATCTGGCTCTGCATTAAAGCGGCAGTACCATTGGGAAAATTCTGTGGCGGCTGAAATTGAAGTAAGGAAGCAGGATGCTGTTTTGAAGGATCTAAAGTCCTCATATCCTGAAGTGCAGCAGCTGCCATAGCATGGTACATATCTGGTTGCAAATTCATCATAGACGGATCGAGCCTCGCCTGCATCCAGGGATTAACACCCATCCCTTGAAAATTAAGAGTTTGAAGCCCTCTATCTGCGTCACGGAGCCATAGTAGTGGAGAATTCATGCCAAAATCATCATCCTTCAAGCCTGCTAGCATTTACGGGAGGATCAATGAAAATGAGCAGAATAGTAAACTAACAAATGAAATAAACAAGCATTTTATAGGGTCCGTTTAGATTGACTTATTTAAGCTTATCTCTACTAGCATAAATCCTCGTGAGACTGCTTGGGAGAGCTTACAGCATGTCCTTATACTGTTATCAACTTATTTCCATAAGCTCTCCAAGATAATTTATGGAAACAGTTTGACTTTACATTAACGCTTATGCGATAAGCGTTTAACTAAATCTTGAATATTTTTTGCCTTTAAATGTAGTGATACATACCGTTGAATGAAGGAAGTCCTGGAGGCCATGGTCGTTTAAGCCTAAGAGGGAATGGAGATGGATACATTGGAAATGTTGTTAATGGCTCAATTTCCCATAGAGACACTCTAGGTTGCCTCTCACCTGCTGTGGATTCATCCCACCCAACCTATACAACTCAAGTCAAAGCCACAATTAAAAATGTATATTTCATCCTCAATACAGCGTAATATTTTCCGAAGCAAGAAACTGTTAGTGTTCATTTGAAGATACAAACAGCATTCAATTTAGATATATAACATCAATTCGATATTATAAATGTTTCAATACAGACCTTTACTGAGCGCCAATGTGAACTTGGCCACCGAACAGAATCCAGGTCACTGATGCCAGTTATTGTTCCCATGTATCTGCATGAGCATATATATAGATTTGTAATTTAGTATTAGTATAGAACTTCGCATGAGAAAACCAAAGCCATCATCCAACACAAGACAATAATTTTTCTACAAATTTAGGCTAAGGCTTATGGCATAACATCTCAAATATAAGGGAGAGTATTTCGGCTATTATTTTTAAAAAGTATAGAAAACCTACCGCCGAACACTAGACTCCTCTGTTTCAAAAAGCATTCTGAAGCGCATACCAACTGAAACTCGGGTGTGATATACAGCTTTAACATACTTCGCTAGGGGAATGACGAATTCTGATGGGCTGGCACTGAAATGTAAGAAAGAAAATGTCAATTTAAGTAGCTATATTCTAACTAGGAACTTTTAGAAGTATATGAATTATACCGTGGATTATAGAAAATGGTGAAACGACTGTTTGTTGCAGCGGCGTGAGCTGCAGCAGCAAGCAGCCCCAAGTGCATGCTGTCACTTGACAACACTGATGAAGGCATCATATGTTGTGGTCGATTGGCACGACGAATGCCTAGAAGCAACTGATTTTTTTCATTCCTGCCAAAGAAAAAAGCACCCGAGTCACACCAATCATAAAACACCACATAATTACTATTGAAGTTAACTATGCTTCACATAAAATCATAAAGCCTAGATTAGAAAACTAGAAAATAAAACGTAACCACACTTCAATAGCAACCCATTGAAGGAACACTGGCTCAACATATGAACAAAAACATAAACACATGAACATGTTACAACAAGAATTTTCCTATATTATCTTCTGAATGGCCAAATGAATTACAAACTACATGTTCTGAATCAATGCTGAAACAAGTCAATCAACCATGAAACTGCCAAAGATTAAATTTAAATATACATAACCGAAAAGTTATATACCATATAAACAGTACTGAATCACCAGCAACGAGTCTTTTAGCACTCACAAAGACACTCCACCCAGTTGTAAGCAAATGCCTTTTGGGCTGGCCTGGAGAAAAAAGACGCCAGATTTAATCCTTATAAATGGAATGTGAAATTATTTTCATCATGAAGTAATCTCAATCTGAGATTCATAACTCACCACGGAAGATATGTTTGAATTTCCAGTCATTGCCATGCAAATCCCTTGCAATCAACTCTTGAGCAGGAGGCTGTTGGGAAAAGTCCTGTAGGTCATAATTACAACGTCATGTTAAAATGATTTGAACGTGTTACTTTACTTACAAGTTACAGCATAACAATGACAAAATTTTACCAGTGGAGGGAAAACTTTTTCAGCTGCACGGCGAGGAACAGAGAAACCCCCATGAGTGCTTGTATCACTGGCAGTCAAAATTTTGCAAAAGTAGTTTGTCGGCTGTTTATTTGCAGTTCCCAGCTCTGCAGGATGATATGCCTCCTTTTGCTCATCCTGAAATCATGGCCATAGCCAAAAGTTCAAAAGTTGAATTTAGACATAAAATTTAATTAAAAAAAAAAAAAAAAACTCAGTTCATTTAAGAAAGGGAATCATACCGGATTTAGAGGTTGCAAGGTCATCTGGGCATACACTTCATCTGTCTCTGTATCTGCCTGAATCCAACAGAAATGAACAAATAATTAATGAAATAAGAGTGTAAGAATAAGCATATGGAACAAGATAAACAAGTCCTAATACTGTATAGTAAAAAAAAATGAATAAAAAAGCCTTACATGCATAGTAAGATTATGAAGTTGACAAATAAGCTGGGGAGGTAAGCTTGGATTGGGGATATAAGTGTCAACTTCCCTGTTGGTAGATACAGCAACCTGAGCAGAAACATGCTAATTTAGATCATGCATGCAAGTCGAAAAATATGATACAAGTTTTCAAATGTGCAAATTCATATGGGAGATAGAGAAGTTAATAGTTAATTCATTAACCTGCAACAGTTCGAATTATGCAATTGTCTTAAGGAGTAAGTTAAGCATTAGTTTACACAAGGGTCGCTATAACGCAAGAATAAAGTCAGTTTTCTTAATACAACTCAACGCATTTTGAATCACAGCCAAACTGACAAAATCACGGCGGATCGTGGTTTTCTTGGAACTCCGAAAACCACCGCGTCGCGCCATGATTCTGCCAAACGCACCGCCAATCCAAACATACACTTAAAATTAGCAGCTCATTGCATCAGAAAGACGCAAATCAAATACATGAAAAAAGAACCAATTATTATTACTTTAATACACAGCACTGTTTGAAAGAGAGGTCCTAACTTCATATCTGACCCACCTGTTCACTGTGACCTTGCGGAAAGTAGACCACGCGGCTTCCATCAGCTGGCAAAGAAACAAGAGGACCAGCACAAGCATGCCAAAGTTCCGAATCTAGAACCCGTTTTTCTCCTACAAAAAAATGCATCCTAATATCATCAACATGGAACAGAAACTTCATACTGTCACACCTAAAACCCTCAACGAATAAAGCAAATTTGACATGTTCTAAGCCAAGTCAAGATCTTAAAACAACAAAAGATGCAAAAACATTTTCTAAATCTAAAAGATGAATAGCATTCTAATCCCAAAAATGAATAAAAAATTTACCAAAAAAGATGAAGAAGTGTAATACAGACAGAAACAGAAATTCACCTACCTTCCTGAGGTGGAGGACTAAAACCAGCTGAAGAAAGCTTCATTTCAGTAAATTTCAAACCTTATTAAAAGTTAAAACCAAACCAAACCAAAACCCAAAATCAATGTTTTTCAATCACACAAATTCCCACAAGATGAACCCCAAACCCAAACCCAAACCAAAAACAAATCCTCTTGCTCTCCTCTTCCCTACTCCACAACACCATTCTTCTTATCTCTATCACCAACCAAAACACAAACACCAAATTGCCTCAACAATCAACAATCAACCAAAAGAAAAGATTCCCACCCATTTCAATCTTCAACCAAAATCAGTCTGACTATAAAACACCACCGTCTCCCTTGTACCCTTCATTCGCTCCCAATCCTATCTTCAACCATGATACAACCTTCCAATATCCAGTTATTTTTGACTCACCACCAAACTCAGAAAAATCAAACAGATCTCAGACAAAGAAGGCAACAAATCCCAAGGAGTACCGGATCTCAAGAAAAAAGAAGTAGAAAATGAAGGTGAGAGAATGAGCAGAACCAGAGCCAGAAGTAGAAACACTAACGTTGTAACAGAAAACGACCAAGTATAAAAAAAAAACGTAAGCAGTTCACACTTGTTATCTTTTTGAAGGGAGGGGACAAGAAAACAGTGTTCTCAAAACCTCCTTTATAAAAAAGTGAGAAATGAACCGGGTCGGGTTTTTTACGCAGTAACTGGTTTTTTTATTCGGGTAGTTGAAGCGGCGGCGAAGACCGTGGTCTTGTTACGACTAGAATAGTAGTAATAATAATAATAATCTAGAGTTGTGTTGATTTAGCGGTTTATTTCTCTGTGTGTGACAGAGTTTTCAGTTAGTATGGTTAATTGCGTTAATGAAGACAGAAACTGAACCGCCATTGTTTTGGGGTGTGTATTTAGTAATAAGATGGAGAAAGAGAAGAGAGCGTGTGCTTGTGTCAGATCGGATGATTTAGAGAGAGAGAGAAGGCTTCATTCACTCACCGTCTCACAGCATTTTGCTTTTTTGTTTTTATTAAAATTGTAATAGTAATGAGCTTATTAAAATTGTATATAATTTTTTTAATTGTAAATTTAATAGAAATATTTTTTTTAAAAGTATTAATATTTGTGAGAGTTTTAAAGTAGTAGTAATAAAGAGGTATAAATACAGAAATTCTGAATCTTGTAGTATTTAAGGATGTGATATGATGTTAAATTTTATTTACCGTTACATGGTTTAAAACAAATTAATAATTATTCAAATGATTTGGAAAGAATTACTCTTTTTTTAATTTCTTAATATATATGATATCAACAAAAATGATATTTAATTATAACTCACACTTTCACTCTGTAATATTAGATTTATTATATATATATATATATATATATATATATATATATATATATATATATATATATATATATATATATATATATATATATATATATAAATATAAAATATTGTATACATCGTCAACTTAGAGTCAAGAGGTGAAGCATTATCTTGGGGCACCAAGATGAAAGAGAATAAATTAGGGGCTTGAAATGCAAGACGAGCTCAACAAAAATCAAGATTTAATAGGTTTGATTTGAGTCAAGCAAATTTGTAACTCAAGTCACATTTCTCGTATGACATTCCAAAACTTTTAGCTCACTCGTTATTCTATTCAAACATAGTTATGACTCGAGTCAGTGTGCCTTTTGATTCGAACCATGCAAGTTCTTAAATCGAATCAAGCCTTTTAGCGCCAAAATCCAAAATTTATATTTACTCATGATTCGGGTATGACAAAGTTATGACTCGAATCAAGCTTAAAAAGTCCTTGTTCAAGTCTTCCAACTTGTGATTTAAGTCATATATTGTTGATTTTTGATCAATTGTTCAATTTAAAAAAACATTGTAAATGATTTCAACCTAAGAGAGAATTAGGGATAACTCTGAGGTACACTTACTACGATAAAAATGACAAATCAAAAATATCTAAAAATGTGGGAAAACACAAAAAAAAACATATATAGCCACATTGTTATTGGTGGATCAATTTCAACATCCATTATGATTCAAGTAGTATAAGTCAAACCATTATAGACAACATGTTATATGATCCTTTTTCCAAACCATGGTAGAGGCACATCCTAAGCATACTCTTGATTCTCTCCCAAACAACATGAAGACATTCACATTCCTTTTAAGAAAATATTGTTATATGATTTATCATATATGCAGTTTTTCTCAGAGAGAAGTACTTTATTGGACATGTGACTTCACATACAAAAGGGTGGTGAATTGAGTGGTTCATAAAAACATGTTTTTGAAAAACTTCTGGATCAGAGCTTTAAAATATTTTGAAAGATGTTTTAATATTAAGCAACAAAAAATAAATTAGTAGAATATAAATTATGGAAATTAAAGAGTTTAAGGAAAAAGAGAATAACATCGAGAATTATAGAGGTTCGGTAAAAAGATTTAAGAAAACCACTCCTCTCCCCAAGAATTGATCTTGAGAGTATCCAATAAACTTGAGAGTTTTTAGTAGGTTATACTCATGAACCCTCCTTATATATGGAAAAATGAATTTTAAGGTTAACTTCCAACCAAACAATAAATTGAGGAATGAAGCGGTGAGTCTTCCTTCTAAATGGAAGATATAACGGTTAGTCTCCTTTCCATGAGAATCTTGGAGCGATTAGTCCTCAAGCTTCTATACAAACCTTGAGAGCTTTTAACACCAGATTGAGTTCACAAACCTTAAACCTTGATTTTATATCGGGCTAACCAATAACCTGTGAGATTTTAATATTGATCTAATATTGAACCTAAGCAAGATTTGAATATTGGGCTAAGCTTTAACTTTCACTTGGTTTTACCACAGACTAACCAATAAAATATGAAAGCTTTTAACACAGATTGAGCCTTCGAACCTAAACAAGGGTTTGATCACACAATCCAAAACCAAAGTTTTTTACAGGTTTAGTTTCTACCCAAACAAACACTTCTAATAAGATAAAATGTCCATCCAAGGTATAAAATAAACTCTCATGGTGAACTTACAAATCTACCCTTCCAAAATTATAGAATCCTCACTTGCAAACAAACTTTCTCGAAAAACACTTAGGCTAAATTCTTAGTAAGAGAAAGTAAACAAAATAGAATCTTCTTATTCCTTATCATGCTTTTCAGTGTCTTTTGCATTTATATTTCATCACCATAACATTTATAATGTATAAACATGGAATAGTTGATTGGTTAGAGTAATCTGAGTTACAATGATGCTCTAAATACAATTATTAACTCTTGCTATAATCAATCCAAAATCCTAGAATATTAATCAAAATTGTGGTTAATATCATTTTATCAATTGTCATATAGGCAAATTCTGATTTACTCCCCTGTAATTTTTTGTTGTAAAATTAACCTTGTCATACGAAGATTCTATTACTTTATATCCTGAAAAATTGTTTTTATAAAATTAATCTTGCCATATGAAGATTTTGTTGTTTTAGACCTGTAAAATTGTTTTTTTATTGTAAAACTAACTCTGTAAAATTGGTTTTTTGTAAAATTACCCTTAGCAAGGTTAGTTTTACAAAAAATAATTTTACAGGGTGTCATTAGACCCTTTTCCACTATAAGAAATTGCTTGATTAGCTAGGGACATTTGCGAGGTGAAAAACCCCTCACTAAATTTCTATGTTGCTTGGGGTTTATCCCCCTCACAATGCATAAATTTTAAAAAAATATTAATAAAACAAATAGTGTGGGGCAACCCCTCGCAAATATTAAGGAGGGAGATTTTGAATTTTGAAATTGACCATTTGCGAAGAGACACCCCTAACTAATAGATTCAGTAAATTTTGTAAGGGGCAACCCCATGCAGATTTTGAGACCAATATGCCATCTGCCCCGTCACACCTACCTCGTGTCAGTCACTTTAATAAAAGTGATAACATTTGTGAGGGCACCCCTAACTAAATATTTCCATTACGTTTGCGAGAAACACCCCTAGCCATATATTTTCTGCACACTATCTCATCATCCGAGCGCTTATCAAGCCGTTTTAATAAAGTAATTTCAATTTGTGAGAGACTTACCCTAACTAATTATGACAATTCAATTTGTTAATATTTGTTAATAGTTGTCGCCACCAGGATTTCACGATAACGAAACCGGGACTAAAGAGATGCCAAAGAGAGGCAAAATCAGAAGAGTCGCCACCAAATTTTATTTAGTTTATCTCTATCGGGGAGGAGAGGGGAAATAGTCGATAAAACCTTCGGAAAAAATATGCGCACGGGAAGCGCTAAAAGAGAATAAGGAATCGGTCTCGCAACCGAGATTTGGGTTCGGAAGTCGGTTACGCAAGGGGAAGGTATTAGCACCCCTCACGTCCATGGTACTTCATGGGAACCATTTGAGTTATTTTACATACATGGGTATTTATCTATCATTGTTTTATTTTCAAAAGAAATGTGTGTGAAAAAAGGGTGTGTTTTATTATTATATTACTCGCCAAGGATTGGGGTCCTTGTGCCTACGTATCCCTAATGCGGGGATGAGGAATCAGAGCTCCGTAGTTCGGAGTAGAAAATATTTTTGTGTTGGTTGATTTTACCTTTGAGAAAAGGGTTTTCGGGATGATGCCCTAAGGCACAAAAATGAGTTTGATGAGTTATATTATTTTTACCTTGAATAAGGGTTTTATGAAATGAATGTTTGTGATTATATTGCACTAAAGTCTATGGACGGAGACGATTATTCTAAATAACAAGCCAAGCGTCTTGCATCTAAAATAATCAGAGTAAGGGTAGGAATGCTCCATTCTTACTCATTCTCCACCACTTAAGGCTCGTGGCGCACAATAATAATCGTAACTTTATCTTATTTTGAATTTGATTATGAAAATGCCACTTGACGTTGAACCAATGGTTTGGTTTATTTGATTACAAAATTTGGCTTATGCAACATGAATGCAAAGTAACCAACAAGAAAATAAAGAGTCTCATTGTAAGGTAGCCCAAGAGAAAGCATTGTGTATGCAAAAGTTACATATGTTAAACAAAGGATAATGATCTTACAAACATGTCCCCCTAAGATGGTGCCATGATGTCATTCTTACAACATGCATGTAAGTTACGGATGAAAATTCAAGTGTTTACAAAGTATCACAAAGAATAATGAAAAGGCCTCCAAACAAAGGTTCTAAGATGAAATCCTCTAAGTCCAAGTTGATTAAGAGTGTAGTGAATATTTTTGGTCTTATCATTTTATCATGTTTTTGTTGTTTTTAATGCATGATGACAATAAAATAAATAACAAGTAAATAAACATGCATGATGAGTTTGTACAATGATGATGGTAATGAGCACTTGAATGTAAATTACAAGGTAATGATATAAAAGTAAATTACAAGATAAAGAATGACAATATCACAATAATAATGGTTAGTGGATATAAATGACATTTGAATAAATAACAAGTTAGTAGTACCAAAATCACAATAACAAAGTTAAATGATAAATGAAGTTAGTGAAATATAATTAGTGGTTAGTAATATGTACAAAATGAACATCTTGAGGACTATTTTTCATAGGTCAAAAAGACTCAAAATATGACACCTTAAGGGATAGCTTATCATTGATGCAAAGTATTGAAGATAATTAAAAAATCAACTAACAATAGATTTGTAACAAAGAAAATTATGCAACCCTAAGTCTATCTATTAATATTTTAAAAAATTATGATTTGTTCTCTTTCTTTTGTTTTTACTCCTCTTTTATTTAACAAGGTAGTAAGAGAGCCAATAAATTAGCATAATGTAAATGATATGGTTAGATAACAATAAACATAAACATAAACATAAAGTACTTGAAATAAAGTGAACAATAAAATAAATTGCAAAGAAGTAAAGTGCAATAATGTAAATGTTAGGAGTTAGTAGTTAGTGGTTAGTGGTTAGTAGAATAACAATAAGCAAATGGATTAGCAAGTTAATATGGAGAACATGGTTTCATCTATGCATCAAATGACCCAAATATGATTGAAATAGAGGCAATCTATCAATGCCTCAAAGTATCATGAAGGGTCTATTGATCAATCATTAATAGGTTTGAAACATTGAAGATTTAATCAACTCTAAATAACCATGGACATGATCTAATAGACCTCATCAACCAAATAAATGTAACAAGTCAACAATAAATAGTAAATGATAACAAGAAACAAAGTTTGATTGAAAATGGTGGATAAAAAGTAGTAAGAGTAAAAAATCTCCAAAAGAGTATAAACCCAACAAAACCCACTTGTCTCAAAATTGACTAAAATATCTCTCAAAACACAACCAAAGAGTAAAACCCCATTAACAAACACAAAACAAAACCAAAAATGTCAAGGAGTTGGAGTCCAAAATATTACCAAGATTGTGGTGTCAAAACTAGGTTATTGTTGTGTTTGGGTTTGAGAATGAAGCAAAAGGCTTGGAAGAGGGTGGCTATGGTTGTTGTGGTAGGAAAATGGAAGAGAAGGAAGTTGTATGTTTATATGGTGGTGGTGAATGATTATGTAAGTGAAGGTTACAAGTTTTCTACTGTTGTTGTTGTGTGGAGATGGTGGATTTTTTTACATGGTGGTTGGGTGGTTCAAAGAAGAAAAAAGGGTTTGGGTGAGTTAGGGTTTAGGTTAAAAATAGGGAGCTTGAATGTGATTTTGGCGGAGGTTTGGTGGATTTCAAGCTTGAAAAATGAGGGGGGCTAGTACTCTATTTATAGAGGAAGCAAAGGGGTTGAAGTGGGTGAAAGAAAATCACTTTGTGGTGAAAAAACAGAGTTACTTGTAACGGTAAATTCATGACCATTAAGCTATGGATAAACTTAACGTCAATAAAACCAGAGTCGCCACCGCACTTTTATTGTTTCCAAAGGAAAAGGGAAAAGTACGAACAAAACCCAAGGATAAGAAGTTTTCAAATCAAAACTAATAAAATGCCAGAGATTACAAGTAAGGGGGTTGGTTACACAGAGGGAAGGTGTTAGCACCCAAAGTGTCCTAGGTACTCCTAGGGAGCCCTTTTTATGTGTGTATATGTTTTTGGTATAAAATGATGCTTGCAATAAATAGAGTGTGGGGATGAGAAAAGAATTCATTAATTATATTTTTGTGTTTGACAAGACCTTCGGACTCGTGCCTACGTACCAACATAAAAATGAGGGATCAAAACCTCGTAGTTCGTGGTATCAATTTTAAAGTGAGTGAATTTACTTTTAACAAAAATTTAAGTTTAAAAGAGGCACAAAAAGCCTAAAAGAGTTTGAATGAGTGTTATTTCTTTTGGTATTTTGAAATTTTAAGTCAATATGGTTAGATTCATTTACAAGTTTGATTAAGAAAAAGAGTTCAAAAACGCAATGGCATAAGGCCAAAGTTTCTAGTTTGCAATAAAGTCTAAATGTGGAAATCACAAGCAAAAAGGTTTTTGAAAAGAGGGAGAGATTTGAAATTTAAGAAATGGGAGGAGATGAAGAGACTAATCCTAAGCAAAAATTTAAAAGTTAAGAGTTGAAAAGATCTGACCAATGAGATGCAATCCAATAGACAAGAATGTCATATAGAAACTCATTTTTCCTTTGGACTTTAAATCAAGTAATATCAATAAGCAAGCAAGATGAAGAACAAGGCATCAAATAAAGATATCCACATCCAAGCTAGCAACTTCATAGTATTCTTCATAATCTTCCCCCATGTATCAGATGACATACTCCTTGAATGGCTCAGAATAAGGCATTAGACACAGGTTCAAAGTAACATTTGCATCAAGACCATGTAGCATATGAACTCATGAGGATCTCAACACTTGCATCATATGAAAATTCAAATCACAAGAACTTGGTTTCAGAAATGTTGGCATCGGCCAAGTCCTTTTGCATAGGGAATGTTGCCTAATTCTAAGTCCAAAGCTCAGATTAAATCCAACAGTCCACACAAACATTTTTTTTTGGGTTCTTGTTGTTTATTAAGTATTTTAAGGTCCTAAGACCACAAACACAAACAAGGTACACAAACAAGTATATACAATCGCAATATATGGCTCAAGTGAGCAAAGTGAAAATGACATTAAAATAAACAAGTTAAATGATATGTAAAATGACAAAATGGTAAATGGATTGAATTTAAATTGCGTAAAGTAAATGACTTGAAATTAAAAAGTTAGTCAAATGTTAGTTGATTAGATGCCAATGGATTTTTGCTTTTCAATTGTTTAAGTCATTCTTTGGAGAATACTCACTCCTCTATTCACAAGCATGGATCCTTGAAACAAGACATCTTCCAAAGGAAGGAAAAATGCCAAGTTTCCATATAATACCATGAAAGGAGGAGACTTACAATCTCACTTACTAGAATGCTATGCCTTTTGGTCAAAATTTAGCACTATGTTAAGCAATCGTAATTGGACTTATGTAGAAGTCACGACTATCTAAGCCCGGGCAATAGAATTTTTGATGTTAATGCATGTTAGAGATATGGTATAATGAACCACACTCCTAAAACATACCACACACAAAAAGAAAAAATGATCAAAGGATGAACCTAATCTCATCCATACTTGTATTGGTTCATCTAACACAAAGTTATTGATGAACCAATTAGCCTTAGGATATTGAGATGCCATTGGTCAATGAAAGGGATGAGATAGAATGGGATTGAAGATGAAGAGGGAGGGGAAATGAGACAAACACAAATTGGTCATGGGAGGAATTTTATCAAATTAAAATCATTCATTCATTTTGGGAGATGAAATGTACATTTCATCAATCCCTTAGATCCAATGATTTTAATCCAACAAAAGTCAAATCAACCTTGACCAAGGCCCAAACACATAGTCAAACCTCACAAGTCAATAAAAATGGCTCAACATAATTTCTACACAATTAAACAATTAAAAATAAAATAAAAATGCATTAAATTAAATTATGTTTAATCAAAAACCTCTTCAAAACACCAAATAAAAGACCAAGAGATTTATAATAGGTCAAACAAGGTCAAAGGACCTTGGAGAAATTTTTTCATTATTTTTGAAAAGTCAGAAGTATTTTTAAACAATTAAAAATATGCACAAAAACAATTAAATCATGAAAAATATCAATATTGATCCAAACAATAATTTTAATTCAGAAAATGAAAGAGGAAAATATTTGAATTTTTTTGGTGAAAGTCCCATATTTTTTGGATCAATAATGAAACTAATATGAATTAATGAAAAATAAGCAATTAAAAGGAAAATTCAAAAATTCAAAAAAACGTGAGAGATCTGATCTCCCTCATTAATTGAGGTGACATATCAGATGGACGAAAACGTGCGTTCCATGTGTAAATGAGTCAACTGTCCCACACGCGTGGTAATTACTTTTGATGGATGAGATTAGAAGTTGTGGATCAGATCAAAGGGTTCTGGACAAGCCAGCACACCACCGGAGCCCTAGCTCCGGTCATCTTCTCCGGTGAGGACCACCACACTGGTCCAAGCTCAACTCAAAGAAAAATGGAAAACGAGTATACTATTTTGAAGGAAAAATACTCAGGAGCACGAATTTGGCCTTAATTTTGTCCAATTCCAAGTATATAAAAAGATATATGTATTTGAATTTTGAGGATCATGAACTGAGTTACTTCGATTTGACCTCAAAGTAACTCAATCTTCTTGCCTATATTGGTAGGACTTCAGACAACTAAAAATTAACAAGAATAATGGATAATTGAGGGAGAATCAAAGAGATGAAAAATCTGAAAATTCACTTTCAATGGAGCTTCAGATTGACACGATCTTGCTTCCAATTATGCTTAGCCTTGCTTCAGATGCTTGATGGAAGAGAAATAGATCAAGGAAAGGGATGGACTCTTGGAGTTTCAATCTCAAAACAAATGGAAAATAGAAACTCGATTTTCAAAGAAAATCCTCAAGTTTATCCTTCAATGGTGAGGGTTTGTGGTTGCAGGTTCAAAGCTTGGGCATGAGGTCCTTAATTCTGAGCAATGATGGTCTTATTTATAGGCCATGAGATTGATTTTCGCACACTTCAAATTTTGACAAAATTTGAAATTCCCTCTTGCATGGATGCATGGGCGTGCATTAGGCCCATGGAATGATGTATTCTGATCCATAACCCAATGTGCAATATGCTGAAATCAGGTTGGAAGCTCATGTTGTGTGTGGAAAATGGAACTTGAAATTATCCAAATGGTGCTTCAACTTACACTCATGCGCAAGTCCTTCAAGTTTGATCTAAATGAGATGATCTTGGATGTTTTGGAAAGGTGAGATCAAGGGGAACAACTTTCATGTTGAACACTTTTTCATTTGAAGCTTGGATCATAATGAATTTTGAGGTGGAAGTTTGGGAATCAAACATATTTAAAAAATTTCTAAGTCCCAAGTCAAATGTTCACTTCTTCCACCTTGAATAACTTTTTCTATGGACTTCAAATGAGAAAAGTTCCTTCATCAAAGTTGTAGCTATTTAAAACCTCTTCAATTTAGTCACAAGTTTGATCCCATTTTGGATTTGGCATGAAGTATTTATGCATTTTAGAAGTTGAGGAAAATCACTTGTTCAATGGTATTGGCCCAAAATGACCTATAATGTTTCCTCTTGGCACATGCATTTGCAAGTTGAATTTGCACTTCCTCCAAACATAAAAGTTGAAGTAGACATATTGAAGTTGATCATGCAATTTGAATGGATTTCATCTCATAAAATTGAGCAAGTTATGCTCTTGGGAAGTTGACTTTCAAACTAGGGTTTAGACAAAATGACCTATAATCTTTCACCATAAAAAATGACTTTCCAAGAAAAACTAGCTTTTTACTTAAACATGAAAGTTGTTTGGAATGTAATTTTGAGTAACTTTGCTCTTGGAATCATTTTCATGTGACAAAAAGTGTAGGAGATAGGGTCTAGGGAACCCCAGTTTTGACTAGTTGACTTTCTTTGGTCAACCACCATGAACCAACTTGCTAGTTTGACATCCTCTTGGCTTTTGAGACTCATGGAGGATCATATATGCATAATATGATGCAATGTGAAGTATCCCTTGAAATATCTGATCAATTGTTGAAGAAACTTATTGAAGAAGTCACACAAGATGCCGAGATGAATTAGGGTTTCCAAGGCAAATAAATTTCAAACTCTTGATGATTTCTTGATCAAAATAACATGTGAAGATCATGGGGATCCATATATGATACTTAGAGCCAATGTAAACCAATTCTTGATTGAGCTCCTTTGCATTGAGGATCGCAAACCCTATATATGAGCTTGATAGAGCATATGTGAGTATGTACACTACCTACAAAAGCAACAAACTATACATTGACATATTTTTGGTATTTTGGTTAGTAAACAAAGAAAAATGAAGTATGATACAATTAAATATGCTTGGTGACATTTCCCAATGCAAACTCAATGAATAAGGGGTAAGGAGGATGCCAAGGTGTGATCCCAATGCTAATGCATATGATGAGATAACATGAGGGATCTTATGGTCAAAATTGGGGTCTTACATTACTGCGCTGTCTGCGCAGGTGTAATCGATTACCATGATTGGGGTAATCGATTACACCAGCCAAAATGGCCTGGAAATCAATTTTTTATCTGTGTAATCGATTACCATGATTAGGGTAATCGATTACACAGGCCAACAATTAATTTTTCCCTTATTTTGTTGGTTTTTTCCTCCAGAACTTTAATCGGAAAACCCCAGTTTTTCCCATGTGTAAACGCCATGCCTTAAGTCCGTGTAATATGTATTTGGTTATGAATGTTCAATGAAATTGTGATGATGAAATAATGAATGCATGCATGTGCAGTAGGGCCATGAATCAGATGAAAGTTGTATGAGGGTAGGATGAATTTTGGGGTATGACAATAGTTAATAGAAATAATATATTATATATTATTTAATATTATTTTCGGAATAATATTATATATTATGTATTATGGTAATATTATTTTAAAAATAATATATTATTTCTGTATTATTTAACATACTGCTTTTTATATATTTGTTTAGTATTATTTAGTATTATATCATACTATTTTTATATATTTGTTTATACTGCTTTTATAATCTACTATTTTTATATAACATAATACTTTTTTATATATTAAATATTATTTAGAATTACTTATTAATTAGTAATATATTATATATTATATATTATGTATTATGTTAATATTGGTTTAGAAATAATATATTATTTATGTATTATATAACATACTAATTTTATATATTATTTTTGAAATAATATTTAAATTTATTATTATTTATTTTATAGTATTATTTTTGAAATAATATCTTTTAAAATATTATAAGAAATATTTTGAAAATAAAAAATAAAAATATAAAAAATAGTATAGATTTATTATTATTTAATAATATATTTTAGTATTATTCTAGTAAAGATAACACTGATTTTTTTTTAGAAATATTAGGTATTATTTGATAAATAATATTATAAGAGAATAATTTTTTATTTTAATATTATATGATGTTTTTGTTTATTAATTTTGAAGTAACACTTAAAAAATAATATAAATTATATTTTGAAAGTAAATAAAAAAGAATATAAAAAACAGTATATATTTATTATTATTTAGTAATATATTTTAGTATTATTTTAATAAATATAATTAACACTTATAAATTATTTTAGAAATATTAAGTATTATGTGATATAAATTATTTAGTATTATGTACAATATTGAGTTTTTAACCACAATGCTCATTTTTGAAAATCAAATTTCAAAATACCTTAAATTAAAAAAGAATTATCAACCTGCCCCTTTTCTGAATAAGCTTGCTCATTCATTGGCCGAGGACATGAAAAGAAATTCAACCAAGAAGGAGCTCGGCCATTGAATGACCGAGAGGTCAATATAAATATATATATATATATATATATATATATATATATATATATATATATATATATATATATATATATATATATATATATATATATATATATATATATTCTTTTTATGTTATCAATATCCTCCTCTTTTCATTGGCCGAGTTCCCACACACACAAAATATTGAATACCCTTTGTCATTCAATGGGCGAGCTCCCTATTTAAATGGGGTATTTTGGGACTTTTTTTAAATAGATTAATTATGTAAAAAAATTCAAAAGTGGGGCATGGCAGAAAAATAATCTATAATATTATCATCTCTTTTCAAAAAATTTAGAGATAATAAATATTTGTAAGTGTATATTTAATGGTATTATATATAATTGCATTAATGGTATATAATGGTATTAATGATATTATAATTATATTAATGATATTTTATTATAATTAATGATATTTTATTATATATATATATATATATATATATATATATATATATATATATATATATCTATATATATATATATATATATATATATATATATATATTAACTAGGGCCTAATCTTCACATAATTTGATTAACAATTTGCGAAGGATCATCTCACAAATTCCAAAACGTATATGCATTTGTCAGTGGTTTAGCCCCAAGCAAATGTCTGACACAGTGAATTAGGGACTTTGCCCCTCATAAAAAGCAAAATATAGATGCATTTGTTAGTTACATTTATGGATGAAGGACTTACCCCTTAACTATTTATTTGCGATGCTATGTTTAACTATGAGTCATCTCTCTCTCTCTATATATATATATATATTCTAAATTCCCTCGATAAACCATAATCAGATTCTCTTTTCAGCCCTTCCTCCTATTATCTTCGGTGATGCAAAATATGTTCTTACAATAATGAAACATGATAATACCAAACTAAGACATTTTACCTAATAATAAGAAGAAATATAATTTTTTATAAATGATCTATCTTTGAAGTCTCTGGTATCCTAAGATATGAGACTACTCATACACGATTAACATTAAAACTAGGCAAAAAAAATTAAATTACAAAGTAAAATATAATTTAAAAGAAATAAGGTTGTATTAAACGAAAATGTTGCAAAAGCTTAAAACAATGACAAGATAATAAACTAGAAAATAAAATAATTTTAAGAAATTAAAATGATTCTAAGTAGATTGTGAAATATAATTTAAAGAACTCTTTGCCCTTTTATAACCGAGGAACCATAATATAATTTAAATATTATTTATACTCTAAAATATTTTGTTCAATTCATTTTTATAAAAATTTATTAAAATATAAAATATTTTATCTTCAAATCACTTTGAATCAAAATTAATATTTTTACAGGAGAATAAATACATCCTTAGCTGGTTTTTATGCTACTCACATAGTTTTGCATATGGAATTGGCCCGTTTGTTGTAGTGGATATTGGTTACTTATTCCTATACAAAATTTGATATTTTTTTTTAACGAGGCAATTTAGATATTAACAACGAAGGGGGATAAAAGAAAAAGTGGCAGACACGAGAGGTTTGAATTAAACATGCATGGAATTGGAAGGATTCGGGAGTAGCATGTTCGAGATTTTGTACCATCATTACAATTTATAAGTGCAACTTTATGCAAGAAGCACTCACGCAAAGGTAGTTAGCCTAGCATGCTTATGATACATTGCACTCATCGTGACATAAAGTTGCCATATAGAATTGCACCTAATAACGAGCAAAAAAACTTGTAAAACCTACTATTAGTAGTACTATGATATATTGATATACACTAGGAATGAATTTAGATTGTTTGTGATTAGCCATCCAAAAAAATCATTAGTTACTTTATTCTTTAGATACAAACCTAAATATATTTTTCTCAAAAATATAAAATTAAATAAATATTTTCATTTAAGTTATATATTATGATTAATTCAGAAATTAGAAATAGTTGATAACGAAGTGAAACAAAGTTCAAATGCGGTGTAATGTATTTTTGATATGGTGGAGTGAGATGAACATGCAATGTTAGCATTCAAACGCTTAAGTAAGTGGAGAATTAGAAGTAGTTAGAATGGGATAATGAATAATAATAGATGGATCTTGGTGCGTACAGAGTTTTATATATGGAAGATGGTTATAACTACCTCAATTTCACCTTATGTGGAAGACGAGGGACTCTTTGATAAAACCTGACGGTGGTCAGTCATCTGAGGATGAAGATTGGATGTTGGCTTCTTAACTGCATGACCACCCGATCTTCAGCAATTTAGTGCATAAGCCTTTGGATTGGGCCTTTTATGATTGGGCATCTTCGTCTTTGGACATATGGCCGACCTGAAACACTTGCCCCCAAGGTTTCCCATTGCATAGAAATGTGAAGAGTTGAGATTACCATACCACTATTATCATATATCGAAGTACTCTAACAGATTCTTCACTAGTAGAAGTGGAAAAGGCTTGGCGAGTGTGACCTTGAGAACAAGCGCATTAAGTGTCAGTCTTGTCATCGAGTCATTTCGCATGATCACTTTTACATGTGGCTCTAGACCCTTAGGGTATTAGCGTGACACTACTATTTAGGGTGCTCAAGTTCTCTCGAGTGTCCTTGTGATTTTGAGGCGGATCCATTTATTAATTTTCATTAGCCTACCTTTCTTTCATTTGGACTGTAGTTTTGACTACCTCGCTCAATTATATAAATGTTGTTTCACCCTTCATGTTATGTTTCCATTCTTTTGCTTAAACCATTTTTTCTATTTTGCTAGTTATGATTCTCCTTCCCTTAGCTCTGATGATACTTTGTCATGTTCATTTATTCTCTTTTTTTGATTTCGTAACATGTTTCGATCTTTTGTGTTTCTGGGTGGTTTTTCATAATTGCTTTAACTTCATATCTTAGTATTATCAAGATACCGCTTCTATCTCTCTTGTTTACTATTGTTGTTTTGTGCTTTTTGTGCTTAGAAATGGTCAACTTAGGAGATGGGCCCACAAACTTTAATGGCCTACCTAGTGGTGACGACATAAGCAACGCCTCATCTCGTACATGAGCAGCATACCAATAAGTGTTGAATGTTTCTTATTTGACAGTTATTCACCCTTGTAAATTGAAGCTAGCGGAAATATACCCAAACGCATCGCATGCTCGAACATACAACAGAGTCGTCATCGAACTTTATTTATTCCCGAAGGAAAGGAAAACATCGATAAAATCATGGGGAAAGAGATATATTGGGTAAGGAAGTCAGTTATGCAAGGGGAAGGTATTAGTACCCTTAACATCCGTTGTACTCAACGTGAAGCGTTTTATTGTTCTTGCTCGAATGGGTGTGATATCTGAAGATTACTCGCGAAAGAATAAGGGAAAATAAAAGAATAGATAAAGTTCTCGGTAAGGATTAGGGCTTTCATGCCTATTGTAAGACCCCAATTTTGACCCTAAGATACCTCATGCAATCTCATCATATGCATTAGCATTAGGATCATACCATGGCATTCTCCTTACCCCTCTTTCATTGGGTTTGTTTTGGGAGAGATCACCAAGCACCATGTGATTGTATCATACTTGTATTTTATCATTTTACTAACCAAAATACCAAAAATATGTCTTTGCATTTGCCTAACTCTTTTGTAGGTAGGACATGATCACCTTGATCTATCAAGTCCACATCTAGGGTTTAAGACCCTCATTGCTAAGAGCACAACCAAGGAATGATCCACAAGATCTCTAAGCATCATATATGAGCCCCAATGATCTCTACATGTTATTTTGGTCAACTATTCTTCAAGAGTTTGTAATTGGTTTGCCTTGGAAACCCTAGTTCATCTGGGTATCTTGTGTAACTTCTTCAACAAGCTTCTTCACCAATTGATCAAGTTTCTTAAGGGACACTTCAAAATTCATCATCTTATTCATATATGATCTACCATGAGCCTAAAAAGTCAAGAGAATTTCAAGTTAGCAAGTTGGTTGATGGTGGTTGGCTAGATGAATTCATCTGATCAAAATTGGGTCTCCCTAAACCCTATATCCTACAATTTTCATCATATGAAAATTATTCCAAGAGAAACATTACTCTAAATGACATTCCAAACAACTTTAATATTGAGGTCTAGAGCTAATTTTACTTGGAAAGTCATTTTCTATGTTGGAACATTATAAGTCATTTTGTCTAAACCCTAATTTGAAAGTCAACTTCCCAAGGCAATAACTTGCTCATATTTTATGATATGAAAGATTTCCAAGTTGCAAAATCAAATTCAAGGTGTCTACTTCAACTTTTATGTTTGGAGGAAGAGATGAATCAACTTTTATGAGCATGTGATATGAGGATACATTATAGGTCATTTTGGACCAATACCATGGAACAGTGATTTTCCTCAACTTTAAAAATGCATAACTCACTCATCCTAAATCCAAATGATGTCAAATTGGTGACCATTTTGAATTTCTTTGAAATAGATACAACTTTTATGAAGAAACGTTTCTCATTTGGAGCTCATATAAAAAGTTAAGCAAGGTGGAATAATTGAATATGTGACTTGACACTTAGAAAAAATTTCAACATGTTGAAATTTCCAAACTTCCACCTTAAAATTCACCATGATATAAGTTCCAAAAGTGTTCAACATAATAGTTGTTCCTCTTGATCTAAGCTTTCCAAAGAGTCCTAATTCATTCATTTTGGACTAAGTTTGATAGGCCTGTGCATGGTGTAAACAGGCCTGTATCAGTTGGAAAGATTCATGATCCAAATGTTCAAACAACTTTGCCTTGCCATTCAAGCTTCATGCAGACCTCATTTCAATTGATTTTGGACCTAAATGGATTGCTTCATGGGCCTGCACACACCCATGCAAGCATATGCATTGCATTACCAAATTTGGACAATTTTTCATGTGTGCAAAAAACTCTTTTCATGGCTATAAATAGAGGTCCCCTACATCAATTCAAAGGACCCGTGCGTGCCAGTTTTGCCTCTACACTTCAAACCCTCACATTTGAAAGGAAAACCTGAGAATTTTCATTTTGAAAATTGAGTTTGAATCTCACTGTTTGGAGATTCAAAAACTCCAGGATCCAAAGCTTTGAATTGTTCTTAAGCCACTTCCACAAGCTCCATAAGCAAGATCAAGCACGAATTGAAGCAAGATAGATCCATTTCTGCATAGCATTGAAGGTAATTTTCCAGATTTTTCTTCTCTTCGATTCTCTCTTAATACTCATCAATTTCTTGGATCCTTAGTTATCTGAAGTCCTACCAATGTAGGCAAGAAGATTGAGTTTCTTTGAGGTCAAATCGAAGCAACTCAGTTGACACACCTCAAAATTCAACTCCACGTACCTCTATATATATTTGGAGTTAGTCAAAATTCAACTCCAAAATACGCCATTTTATCTTTAAGATCATGTCCTCTTTTTTCATTTACGATGTGGTGATGACTGAACCAGTCCGGCCAGGGTCATCGGAGAAGATGACCGGCATTTGGCTCCAGCGATGCGTTGGAAGCGTTCAGAGCCATTAGATGAGTTTGAATTGTTTTAATCAGGAGCGTACATTGTAATTACCAGGCGTGTGAATGTTTGACTCAAGCGCATCATGGAACGCGTGCGCTCAACCACTTAATCTGCCACGTCAATTAATGAGGCAGATCAAGAGGTCCACGTTTTTTTGATTATCTGATTTTATTTTTTATTCCTTTGATTTTCATTAATTCATATTAATTTTAATATTGATCCAAAAAAATATGAGAGTTTCACCAATTTTTTAAAAATAAAATCCTCTTTCATTTTCTGAATTAAAATTATTTTTTGGATCATTATTAATATTTTCCATGATTTAATTGATTTTATGAATATTTTTAATTGTTTAAAAATACTTTTAAGTCTCCAAAAATTCTGAAATTTTTTCTCCAAGGTCCTTTGACCTTGTTTGACCTATGATAAATCTCATGGCCATTTCTTTGGTGTTTTGATAAGGTTTTAGGAAATTGACCAACCATATTTAATTTAATGCATTATTTTTATTATTTTTAATTGTTTAAATGTCAAATTAATTGTGTATAGCCATTTTAATTGACTTTGTGAGTTTAACTTGTGTTGTTGGGCCTTGGTCAAGGTTGATTTGACTTTGTTAGGTTAAGATAATTGGATTTAGGGAATTGATGGAATGTACATTCCATCTCCCAAAATGAATGAATGATCTTAATTTGGTAAAAGTCCTCCTTTGTCCAATTTGAGTTTGATCTATTTCCCCTTCATCTCCATCTCATTCCTCTTCTTTATGCATTCATGTCATGGACCTGTAATATCTCAATATCCTAAGGCTAGTTGATTGCAAAATCAACATAAGTATGGATGAGATTAGGTTCCCCACTTTGCATATTCTTTTTGTGTGTGGTATATTTCATGAGCATAGTTCATCATACTATGTCTCTAACATGCATTAACACCAAAATTCTATTGCCCGACCTCAAATAGTTGTGACTTCTACATAAGTTCAATTATGATTTCTTAACATAGCGCTAAATTTTGATCCAAAAAGGCATATCATTCTAGTTAGTGAGATTGTAAGTCTCCCATCTTTCATGGTATTGTGTGGAAACTTGGCCTTTTTTCCTTCCTTTGGAAGATGTCTTGGTTCAAGGATCCATGCTTGTGATAAGTGGGTTAAGTGTTCTCCAAAGAATGACTTAAACAAATGCAAAGCAAAAACAATACTAACTTCTAACCCATTAACAACTAACATTTAATTTCAAATCCTTTACTTTCAATGCAATTTAATTTTAAGCTTTATTCATTTGCCATTATTCATACCATTATAGATGTTTATATTAATGTCATTTTCACTTTGTCCACTAGGACCATATTTTGTGATATATTTTGTTTGTGTATATTGTGTTTGTTTGTATGGTCTTTGACCATTAATGTACATAATAAGAACAAAAAACCTAAAAAATATCTTGTGTGGACTGCTGGTTTGATCTGAGACAATTGAACTTAGAATTTAGGCAACACTCCATATGCAAAGGACTTGTTGTTTGAATGGATGAACCCATTGCCTACGTACCATCACAAAGGTAGGATCAAAACCTCGTAGTTCGGGGTAAAAATCTCAAAGATTGGTGAATTGATTTGTCAAAAGCCTTAAGGTCTTTTGTGATCAAAGAGAGAAAACTCAATCTAAACCAACAATCCACCATGTGAGGAGAGCTTCAACATACTAGTGAGGGATCCACCCTATAATAAGTATGGAAGACTTATAGTCTAATCACTAAGGATAAGGTGAGGTTTACATCAACCACTATGATAACTCAAACCTATGGCTAATGTTTATGAAAAAGGTTTTTAACAAAGGTGGCCATTGGAACCACAAAAACAACTTGAAGTGAGTTGTATTTACAAGTTATGAGTATGTACAAAATGAAGTCAAAGTTGAATTAAGGTTCATTCACAATGAGTATTAATGAAAATATTTTGAAAAATCAAAGGCGTAAGACCTAGGTTTCTAATTTTAAATAAAATCAAAGTTTGTACAAAATGAGTTTGGCTTGGGTTAGAGTGGGGAGAAGAATAGAAGGGCTAGTCCTAAAGCATACAAAGATAAGAGAAGAGATAAAACCCTTGGAGTTCCTTTTCTTGAGATCATAAAGATGATTCAAGATGCTCATTTCCTTTGGACTTAGCAATCACTCAAGCAATCAAACAAAAATTATATCCAAGCTCCTAGGATCTCCATTTGGCTTGTCTCTCTTAACTTGGCTACTCATGACAATGGTCCTTCTTACTATCTCAAGATGGGATCCCTATCACACAAGAGCAAACATCAAAAAGTTCACAACACAATAAGAGAAATGGACAAAGAATAAGTTTATATTAGGGGTCCTTTGAAGTCAACTTTAAGATTTAGCATTCTAAAGGCATGAGGCCTAGTTGCTCTTCAACAAGTTTAGCATTCTAAAGGCATGAGGCCTAGTTGCTCTTGAACTCCTTTAAGCATAGGTAAGGTCCTAATTCTAAGTCCTTTATCCTTTTTGCATTGGGTTCACACCAACAAAGACAAAACAAACACAAGGCAACAATATATTTATATACAATAATGAGCTCAAATGAGCAAAAGGAAAATGGCATAAACATAAAATATGAGCTCAAGTGAGCAAAGGGAAAAACAATATGAATAAATGAGCAAGAAAGTAAATTGCATTAAAGTAAATTGCAAGAAATTAAATGCTCAAATTAAAGTTAGTAGTTAATGGTTAATGTTAGTGTGTCATAGGACAATTTAGCGCTATGTTAAGCAATCGTAAGTGGACTAATGTAGTAGTCACACCTATTTGAGGTCGGTCAATAAAACTATAGGCAAAATAACACAAGTTAGAGATCATGACTAGTAAGCCAAGCTCATACAACTTGCCATGCCAAAAGAAAAGAAGAAGGCCTTGTATGAACTTTAGGTTTTTTGCTTGACCAAGAAGCAACCTATCTTGGACACAAAGCAACTCACTTGATCTTTGATCAAGTTGAGTTTGATTTAGATCAAAGAAGGTTAAACCTCTCATATGTCAAGACTAACCATAAATCATTAACTCATTGGCCAAATAGAAAGAAGAAGTGAGATGAAGTTGAAAAGAATAAAAGGAGAATTCAAATGAAATATCAAAACACAATGATCAAATGTGAATCAAATCATCATCAACCTAGGGGTGGCAAAACGGGCTCGGCCTGCTGGGCATGCCCGTTTTACCCGCACTTTTGTGCGAGGCGGGCCAAGGATTTAGGCCTTCACCCTCAAATGTGTCCACCCCGCCCCGTCCCATTTTTTTCGCGGGCTTTTGCGGGCACATGCATTTACATAAATTTTTGTATTTTTAGGCTTAAAGAGTGCAGTGCCCGTGGGCTTTCCCCACCCCGCCCTCACTTTTTTGCGGGGAGGGTCTAAGTTTTAGGCCCGCATTCTCAACTATGACAGCCCTGCCCCGCCCCGTTTTTTTGCGGGCTTTTGCAGGGCGGGCCTAAACGGGGCGGGCATGCCCGTTTGCCACCCCTACATCAACCAATGTAAAACAGAAGAGAAATGAAGATTAGAAGTTAACAAGTCAAATATATTTTTTTGGTATTTTTGGAATTAAAATAAAAGCAAAATTAAAATGGACAAAATATGGTCAAACCTCAAATTCAATTCAAATCAACTTCAGTAAGTCCAATTGAATTATCATAGGTCTAACATGGTCAAACAAGGTTTGACAAATTTTCTCAACATTTTTTGAAAACAGAAACTATTTAAAATCAATTAAAAACAAAGAAAAATAACACAAATTAATTAAAATCTCAAATAAATCTCAAATCAATCAAGAAATTGATGAGACTATTTTTCATAGACTTATCATGATCCATATGTGTTAAGAAAGTATTTTTGGATTTTTCAGATATCAAAAAATATTTAAAATGAATTAAAAACTATTAAAAACAAAATAATTCATAAAAAAATATTAAATGAAGTCACAAAAATAATTAAAAATCAGATTATGAAACTAGATTTTTTAAGAATTTTTTTGCCATTGGTCTCATTTTTTTGTGACTCCAAATAAAATAGTTATGAATTTTTGAAAATAAAAGAAATTAAAACAGAAATTAGAAAATGCCAAAAATCAGGGGCGCTTGGATCTAATTCATTAAATGACGTGGCCTCATCCAATGGCTAAGAAGCGCTGGCATATGGTGGTCTTAAGTCAAACGCGCAACATAAGCATTTAAAATAAGTAAACATAACGCATGGCCACAATTAGATCATTTGAATGGGATCCAAGGACTCAGGTGCATCCACATGGGGATGGTGGTGGAAACCACCATCTTCTCCAGCCAGAGAATAAACTCCGGCCACCACGCGCAGGTTTTTGCACCTCAACCAAAATGAAAGACTATGGTACCAAAATGAAGCTGGGGTGATGTACATCACCCCTGTAACCTTGGATTATCCTCAATGTTTCTATTAAGTGAGAAATCTGAGCTTGAAAATCAAGGTATGCAAACTGAAATGGTTCAAATCATGAAATCAAGACCACTACTGGCCTGCCTCTTGCTCGAGGACTTCAGAAAACAGTTCCAATCAGAGCAATTCACATTGTATGATAAGATTCAGATCAAAACCATTGAGTGATATATCTTTGAAGAGCAGCTTTGAACAACACGACTCCTTCAAGCTTTTGCTTCCAATTTGATCAGGAGGTGATGAGGATGCAAGGCTAAGGAATTAAGACTTGAAGATCAACTGATTGTGTTGAAAATCAAGTTTGAATTTGAAAAATGAAAATGGAAATTCCTTTGAGTAAGGTTGGGTTTTCACGTCAGCAGCCTTTCAGATCACCTTGAAGTTGAATTTTGAATGAGCTAAGCCATGTATTTATAGCTGGAGATGAAGGCAAGGCAATGAAATGCTCGTGTGCATGAGAATTGGGTCCTCCATGCATGGGCCTGTACAGGCGCATGTGAGGCCCAAAAATGATTGGAAATGTAAGCTGATATCATACTGAGTTAAATTGGACGTGCAATTGGCCTGGTGTTAGCTTGTGCAAGAAGTTTCAATGTGAATTGCATATTTGAACATAAACCTTAAGCTCTTCGAACGTCACACATGGAAAATCCAAACATGGTGGTGTTAGTAATGGTTGGAAATCTCTTGACATAAGGAAAAAAAGCTATGTTGGGCAAAAATCCATTTGGAGTTTGGAAAATTATGAAAACCGACTTTTAAGTTTGAGGTACAAAACATGTCTAGATTCCCTTTGAATTTTTTTGCCAAAAGTGATCAACTTCAAGCCCTTCTGTTTCAGAGATGCAAGCCTCAAATTGAAAAATCTCCAACATAAGAGTTGTATATATTTTAAAGATGATTAATTTGGACTTAAATTTTGCATCATTTGGATTTTTCATGAGAAAGTTATGAGCACTTGAAGTTGGACATTTTTCAAATTCAATGGCTTTAGTCCAAAGTGACCTATAATGTTTTGTATTATCACATGTGTTTCTTTTAGGATTATGAAATTTTTTCCAACATAAAATTTGAAGTAGACATATTAAGATTTCCAATTCAATTTTTCTCACCTCAAAATCATAAAAAAATGAGGAAGTTAGGTCCTTGTGAAGTTGACAAAAAATTAGGGTTTTAGTCAAAATGACCTATAATGTTTTGAAATGAATGATGACCTTCAAAGTTTCAAATGGATTTTTTATGAACATGAAAGTTGTTCATATGGTTCTTAAGAACATATTTTCTCTTGGGGTGATCTTCATTTGACAAACACATCAAAAGTTAGGTCTCAGTGAATCTCAGATTGGTCAGATGACTTGACTAGTCAACTTCTCAAAGCCAAACTTCAAATCTTGATGAATGAATGATTGAGGATACTCACATAGGCTCATATATGCATAAAATAACAAATTAAAGAACTTCCCTTGATTTAATTTGATCATAGGTTGAGGTTTCTTAATGAGCAAGGCACAGTCAATGCATAGTTGAATTATGGTTTCCTTGGGAAACAATCCTCAAGCCTTTTGGTTTATCTTGATAAAATTGGCAAATTGAGATACTTGGGAGGCATATATGATGATTGAGAGATTTGTGGACCATTATCATGCTTGCTTTCATCTCCATCTAGCCACTTCATTGAGCTTAGGAGCCTCCTAGGAGCATTGACACATATGATCACTTGAGCTTCAAAACAAAAAAGAGTTAGTGACATATTTTTGTGCTTTTGGTTAGTAAAGAAGATAATAAAAGCAATAATATACAATACAAGCATGCTTGGTGGTCTCAAACCACTCACACAAGTCCCAAACCTAGGGTTAAGGAGCCACATATGCTATGATCCTTGAGGCAATGCAATGAGCAATGATATGATGCCATGAGGGATCTTAGGATAAAAATTAGGGTCTTACACCTGTGATTTGTGCCATCTTGGAATTCATCTGCTGCATGGGAAACTTTGAGGAAGATCATGGAGTTGCTAAACTTGGATGTGGCTATATTTATTTGATGGCTTGCTCTTCATGTTGAGAATTTGTTGCTTGATTCTTTGCATTGTTTGTTGCTTGATTCTAAAAGTCCAAGGGAATTTGGGCTTCTATATGACATTATTGTCTATTGGATTGCAGCCCAGTGGTCAGATCTTTTCAACTCTTAACTTTTAAATTTTTGCTTAGGATTAGTCTCTTCATCTTCTCCCCACATCTTTAATTTCAAAATATCTCCCTCCTTTCAAAATATTCTTTGCTTGTGTTTGTAGATTTTCAAACTTTGACCACTTTTGTGAACTAGAAACTTTGGCCTTAAGCCATTGCATTTTCAAACTTCTTTTCTTAATCAAACTTGTAAATAAACTTAACTACACTTGACTTAAAAATTTCAAAAGCCAAAAAGAACTAACTTATTCAAACCACTCTTAGTCCTTTGTGCCCTTTGAAACTTAATTTTTTGTTAAAAAGCAATGCACCCACTTTGAAATTGATACCACGAACTACAAGGTTTTGATCCCTCATTTTTATGTTGGTACATAGGCACAAGTCCAAAGGTCTTGTCAAACACAAAAATATAATTAACGAATTCTTTTCTCATCCCCCCATTCTATTTTATTGCAAACATCATTTGTACAAAAACACATATGCACACAAGAAAGGGCTCCCTAGGAGTACCTAGGACACTTTGGGTGCTAACACCTTCCCTCTGTATAACCAACCCCCTTACCTGTAATCTCTGGAATTTTATTAGTTTTGATTTGAAAATTTCTTCTTCTTAGGTTTTATTCGTACTTTTTCCCTTTTCCCTTGGAAACAATAAAAGCGCGGTGGCGACTCTTATTATTTGATATCTTGCTTATCCATAACTTGATGATCATGAATTTACCGCTACACCTACATATCCTTATAGTATAATAAGGAATTAAGAGCTCCATAGTTCATGAAACTAATGGTGGAAGATGAAAAGAAATGGTAATCAAGGTATGGTCTGAAACAAAGAATAGTGTGATCTAAACTCCAACAAGGGAAGAAAACTGAACCCAAGAGTAAAACTGGCGTTGAACAATATGTGGACTAGTCGGAAGCGTCTGCCACTATATGGTATAGCCGAAAACAAAAAGAATTAAGTGTTTGTGTACGAGACAAACAACTCTTGGTTCAAGGTAACATAAGATGTAGCCCAAAGAGACAATGTATCTGCCTTAAAGAATAAGGTATATCACGTGGAGTGAATGAAGGTAGAATTATGGATGTATCATGGCGATGAATGGAATGATAGGAAAGTAACCAAAGTCACCGAATGGAAGGTTTTGGTAATAGTGACTGACAAGGTGTAATTTGGAACCAAAGTAGAATGTATTAGAATCCATAGGAGAAATGGAATCCAAAGTAGTTTTGATTTGAAAACTTCTTATTCTTTGGTTTTGTTCGTACTTTTTCCCTTTTCCCTTGGAAACAATAAAAGCACGGTGGCGACTCTTATTATTTGATATCTTGCTGATCCATAGCTTGATGATCATGAATTTACTACTACAGAAATTAAGTGGCGACTCTGCTGGGGAGTAGTCTCCAGTGGGTTTAGCCTACTTTTATTGTGTGTATATAACTTTATATTTGATGTATATATATTTGTTTGTGTGATATAATCTGCTTGTTGTGCTTGGTGATCTCTGAGTGGTGAGATAAGTTCTAACCCGAACTTGAGTGCAATTAAGATAGGAGGATGGTATACTCACGTTTGACTTGTGTGGAGTAGTCCTTAACAAGTTGGATTGAGACCCATCTACTCAGTGAAGACCCTTTTAAATTTGGAAATGTCACACAAGTATTTATAGTTAGGCATTACTATCTCTGATTTGGGGTCCGAGAAGCTGAGGACCGTAGAACATTTATCCCCTCTTGGCCTATTTAGGACGTAGTGCAGGGACTGTTCAAGTGTAGACTTGATAACAGTTATTACGCGATACTACACTCAGAAGAGTTTCTCTTGAGAATATTATGGGTCGATGGGTCAGTCATCTTAACCTGTAATATTCGATAGATGGATTTAAGACTCTGGGAACTTTTTAGAACATGATCTACAGGTTTTTATCCTTAGTTCACTCCTTTGGGATGGTTCTTACCCAGACTCCATGCTCGTGACTCACAACAAACCCTTGATTCTTGGTTGATCCGATCAAGTCTTGTCAATATCAATGGAACTTGGGTGTTGATAAGGTGTAAACCATAATCGACCAAAATGGATGATTGATCTTGACAATGACTTGATTCATCCCTTGACCTTTGTTTGTTTGCCTTGTGTCTGATCCCTTATTTGTGATTGTTGCGTTCATGCGTTCATGCGCATCATTACATTCATCACACAAAAATTTCAAGGAACTGAGGTATTATTTGCAAATATTTTCAGACCATGGATTGTGGACGAAGGAACTAAGAAGTACAGTTTTAGATGTCCCGACTTGAAAGAGCTCAGGAATCTAGCATCTTTTGTATTAGATCCCTTGGACTTCAAACAACGCCATGGGAAGCTTCTGTCTATCTTATCTGCTGATGTAGCTGAAGGACTTCTGAGTGTGTTGGTTCAGTTCTATGACCCTCTCTACCGGTGCTTCACTTTTCCGGATTATCAGCTTGTGCCTACGTTAGAGGAGTATGCCCATCTCCTGGGAATACCTATTTCTAGCAAAATGCCTTTTAGTGGATTGGAAGAGATTCCCGGATCTCATCTTATTGCTGAAGCTCTTCACTTGAAGAAGTCTGAGGTAGAGGCTCATTAGGTGAAGAAAGGAGGATTGTTTGGATTGCCATCTGATTTCCTCATCAAGGAAGCTACTGCTTTTGCTCAAGCCGATAATGTAGATGCTTTTGAAGCTATCTTTATGTTGCTCATCTATGGATTAACTTTGTTCCCTAACATTGATAGTTTTGTTAATGTTAACACCATTAGAATTTTCTTGATTGGGAATCCTATGCCTACTATGTTGGGTGATATGTACTTCTATTTGCATTTGAGGAATTCTAAGGGTGGTGGAATTATTGTCTATTGCATTCCTCTTCTGTACAAGTGGTTTATTTCGCATTTGCCTCAGACGCCTGCTTTTGTGGAGAACAAACAATGTCTACGGTGGTCTCAGAGACTTATGTCTCTCACTAATGATGATATATTTTGGTATGATCCTTCTTTGAGTAGTTTGGAGATTATTGATAACTGTGGTGAATTCTCTAATGTGCCTCTCATTGGTACACAAGGAGGAATTAACTACAACCCTGCTTTGGCTCGTCGTCAGCTTGGGTTCCCCTTGAGAGACAAACCTAATAACACTTTGTTAGAAGGTATTTTCTATCAAGAGGGTAAAGATCCCCAACATTTGAAGCAAAAGATTGTGCATGCTTGGCATAATGTGCATAGGAAAGGAAGATCCGAGCTTGGTTCGTGCAATTATGTAGCTTTGGAAGGTTACACTCTTTGGGTGAAGAAGAGAGCTATGGAGTTAAAGATGCCTTATCCTTGTGAGAGACCTATGTCTATGGTTGTGGTGGAGCCATTAACTCTCCCTAACTAAGATGTAGAGGAGTTGGAAGACGCGCTCGCTAAGATGAAGCGAGAGAAGGATATGTGGGAAGAGAGTTTCCATGCTTTGAGCCAAAAGCATGAGGAGTTGCAGCTTGAGTCTAAGGACAAAGATGAACTTATTAAGCTACTTAAATACCGAGTGACGAAGAGACAGAGAGAGCCGGAGGTTTCATCTTCCTCTAGTATGCCTCAGTCTTCCGTTGCTTGGAAGAAGATTGTTGACCAACTTGTCCTCGAGAAGACTCAGATGAAGGCTACTTTTGAGTCAGAGATTCGACGCATTCGAAGGAAGTCTGCGCTTACAGCCAGATCTTCTGACATTGTTATTAGGGATCATTAGGATGATTATTCTCCTTTTCTCTTGTATTTTGTATTTTGGTTTCTGAAATTGTACTCAGTGTAATCCTTCCAATTATATAAATAAAATAGATTTTTATGGTCATATCAAATTGTTGCAATTATTGTTAAAAAATGTATATTTGCTAATAAAATGGTAAGTTCCTTGAAAATAAAAACAATCAAGCATTGCATTTCATGCATCATTTGCATAAGCAGGTTTCTCTTTCGCCAGATGTCTCATTGGTGTTTCTTCTGTGCTTCAGCCAAGCTGACTCATCGATACAATACTCACGCTAATCACTCCAGAATCATGGAACATCTTGAGCAAGAGAATAGAGACTTGAAAGAGGAGATTGTCCGCCTGACTGCCATGATGGAGTCAGTGTTAGCTGCACAGAGCCAGTCTTCTCTAACGACCGCAACTCCTCCTCCTCAGAGAACTTTCATTTCAGAGGTGGCTACCTCTACTGTTCCTACAACTACTGCTCACTTCGCACCCAATATGCCTGCCGGATTCCCGTGGGGAATGCCGCCGAACTTTGTGCCTGAACGCTTTGCGCCTACCTTTGCTTCTATGCCGGCATCTAGCCCGGTCATGTCTGTGTTGCCGCCTATGGTGCATACCTTGCCTCGAGTGGAAGACACCATCTACCATTCCGAGCCATCTGAGGCCCCTGATGTGTATGAGAAGATGGATGATATGAAAGATCAATTTCTTGAGCTACGCAAGGAGTTGAAAACTTTGAGGGGTAAGGACCTATTTGGAAAGAGTGTTGCGGAATTGTGTTTGGTTCCCAATGTGAAGATTCCAGTAAAGTTCAAAGTGCCTGACTTTGAAAAATATAAGGGGAACACATGTCCACTCAGTCATTTGGTGATGTATGCCCTATGCCCGCAAGATGTCTACTCAAACTGATAATGATCATTTGGTGATCCATTATTTTCAAGACAGTCTGACCGATGCCGCTCTGAGGTGGTACATGGGATTAGATGGTGCGAGCGTCCATACATTCAATGACTTGGGTGAAGCATTTGTGAAGCAGTATAAATATAATGTTGATATGACTCCCGATAGGGATCAGTTGAGATCATTGTCTCAGAAGGACATGGAGACATTTAAGGAGTATGCGTAGAGGTGGAGAGAACTCGCTGCTCAGATTACCCTTCCTTTAGAAGAAAAGGAGATGACCAAGATTTTCTTGAAGACCCTGAGCTCATTTTACTATGAGCGAATGATTGCCAGTGCCCCAGTGACTTTACCTAAATGGTAAACATGGGGATGAGGCTAGAAGAAGGTGTCTGAGACGGACGGTTGTCTAGAGAAAAAGCGTCATCCAGCAAGAGGTATGGTAATAGCTTTGGTAAGAAGAAGGAAGCAGAGACTAATTCAGTTTCTAGTGGGAGGCAAAGGAGGCCTTAGATTAGAAGAAGTCAACTACCCCGTAAACATCCTCATCAAGTATCTTCAGTTATTCCCGTATTTTCAGCAAATCAATCAACACCAATTCAACAACAACAACAACAACAATAATAACAACATCAACAACAACAACCTCAACAATGTACAAACATCTACAATAACAACAATACCAACAATCACCAGCAATCAAATTTTGAGAGGAAGAAGGTCTCTTTCGACCCTATTCTGATGACATATGCAGAACTATATCCCTCGTTGGTTCTCAAGAACCTACTATAACCAAGAAATCCTCCTCAAATACCCAAACCACTTCCGTGGTGGTACAAACTGGAACTCCGTTGTGCCTTTCACGAAGGAACTCCCGGTCATGATATCGAGAACTGCTACACTCTCAAGTATGAAGTTCAGAAGCCGGTAAAGAGTGGGATGGTGTCCTTTGAGGACCGTGCACCAAATGTGAAAGCAAACCCACTACCTTCCCATGGAAATTCATCTGTTAATATGGTGGACGGTTGTCCAGGGGAGTTCAAGGTATTCGATGTACGCTTCATTAGAAGGTCCTTGGTGATGATACACAAGGATATTTGCTTGGTGAGCATTTGTGAGCATGACCATGATAGTTGTGCTATCTGCAGTGTCAACCCGATGGGTTGTATGAATGTGAAAAGGGACATCCAGCGGTTGATGGATGAAGGCTTGATTCAAATTGTTCAATCCCGTCACATAGATGATGATGTCAATGTAATAGTGCCAGTGTTCAAGACAGCAGAGAAAATGGTGATTTCATTTGATAGTAGCAGTAGTAACAGTATCAACAAGAGATCGGTATCGCCGTTGGTTATACGGTTGGTGGGTCCAGTCCCATATGCATCTGATAAAGCTGTTCCTTATCAGTATAATGCAACTATGGTGAAAGATGGTCAAGAGGTTCCATTACCTACGACCAGTTCTGTTGTAAGCATTACTGATGTTACTAAGGTGAGTCGTAGTGGACGTGTGTTTGGGCCGGTATTCCCAAAGAATATGGAGGATATATCTATTAACAAGAAGGTGGAAGTGCCTGTAGTAGAATCTGTTAGTGCTCCAAGGTGTCAGTCTGGTGAATCCAGCAGCTTGAAGCCTAATGATGATGATGAGGTACTTAGACTGATAAAGAAAAGTGAGTTCAATATGGTGTAGCAGCTGCTCCAAACCCCCTCAGAAATCTCAGTACTGTCTCTGCTAATGAATTCCGAAGCGCACAAAGAAGCACTGCAAAGAGTTCTAAAGCAAGCTTTTGTGGAACATGATGTCACGGTGGATCAGTTTGATCATATTGTAGCTAACATCACTTCTTGTAATAATCTCAATGTCTGTGATGAAGAACTCCCTAAGGAGGGTAGGAATCATAACTTGGCTATGTATATCTCCATGAATTGCAAAGATGATGCTTTATCTAACGTACTAGCTGACACCGGATCTTCATTGAATGTGCTGCCAAAGTCAACATTATCGAAGCTGTCATATCAAGGAGCGCCTATGAGATATAGTGGTGTGATCGTGAAGGCTTTTGATGGTTCGCGCAAAACAGTGATTGGTGAAGTGGACCTTCCAGTGAAGATAGGTCCGAGTGACTTCCAAATTACTTTTTAAGTAATGATATCCACCCGGCCTATAGCTGTCTGTTGGGAAGACCATGGATCCACGAGGCAGGAGCTGTTACCTCCATGTTGCATCAGAAACTCAAATTTGTCAAGAATGGGAAGTTAGTCATTATTGGCGGGGAGAAGGCACTACTAGTCAGCCACCTTTCATCTTTCTCTTATGTTGAAGCTAAGGATGAGGTTGGAACTCCGTTCCAAGCCTTATCTATTGCTGTTGAAAAGAGAGTTGATGCACCCATGCCCTCATTTAAAGATGCAAGGAAGATTGTTGAAGATGGGAATGTTGATAAGTGGGGGCGAATGGTAGAGGTCTCCGATAACAAGAACAGAACCGATCTAGGTTTTCAGCAAGGTTCGTCAACTGCTAGACTAGAAGATATGCAACTCAGTTTCCGTAGCGGAGGGTTCATTCATGGCAATGAACAACACTTAGCTACTGTATTAGAGAATGATGAAGAGGAAGACTGCACCAATTTTGTGACGCATGGAAAGGCTTGCAACAATTGGACTACCGTTGATATTCCTGTTATTATGCATCAATATAAGTAATTTCTTTTATCTGTTTTTTAAAATCCTTCTCCTATGCCTAAGGGAGAAGTGAACATTGTTTGGGCATTTCAAAATGATCGTTAATAAAATAAAATTCTATTCATCCACATCTATGATGTTTTGTTTTTACTTTTTGCTTTATTCTGAAAATGGTAATCACAAAAAACATAAATAAACAATATAATTGTCCATCTGCATAATATTTGGTCACAAATTCACTTCTCTAAAATCGAAATATCAAAACATTATGCAGGTTGGTTTCTAACCCCATCGAATACAATGATCCTTCTCCTTCTCCAAATTTTGAATTCCCTGTGTTTGAGGCTAAAGAGGAAAGTGATGAAGAAGTGAGTGATGAATTGTCCCGTCTTCTTGAGCATGAAGGAAAAGCCATTCATCCATTCGAAGAGCAGATTGAGCTAGTCAACTTGGGTTCCTAAAATGAGGTGAAGGAAGTCAAGATTGGATCTCAACTGTGTCCAGATGTTAAGAAGGGGTTGATTGATCTTCTCCGAGAATATTCAGATGTGTGTCCTTGGTCCTATCAAGACATGCCTGGTTTGGATTTTGAGATTATGGAGCATAGATTACCGTTGAAGCCAGAATGCCCGCCAGTCAAGCAGAAATTGAGGAGAACGCATCCTGATATGGTAGTGAAGATCAAAGAAGAAGGGCATAAGCAGATTGATGCCGATTTCCTTGTGACTGCCGAGTATCCGCAATGGGTGGCCAATATTGTTCCTGTTCTGAAGAAAGATGAAAAAGTCCACATGTGCGTCGATTAGAGATTTGAATAAATCCAGTCCAAAAGATGATTTCCCTCTGCCACACATTGATATGTTGGTAGACAATACAGCTAAATTCAAAGTCTTTTCGTTTATGGATGGATTTTCCGGATATAATCAGATCAAGATGGCACCCAAAGATATGGAGAAGACCACATTCATTACACCTTGGGGAACATTCTGTTATAGAGTGATGCCTTTCAATTTGAAGAATACTGGTGCAACTTACCAAAGGGCAACAACTACTCTTTTTCATCATATGATGCACAAAGAGATCGAAGTTTATGTTGACGACATGATTTCTAAATACATTGATGAAGAGGAGCATGTTGAGCACTTGTTGAAGCTATTCCAGCGTTTGAGGAAGTATAAACTCCGCTTGAATCCAAATAAATGTATATTTGGTGTTCGTTCTGGTAAGTTGTTGGGCTTTATTGTCAGCGAGAAGGGTATTAAAGTTGATCCTGCCAAGGTCAAAGCAATAGAAGAGATGCCTGCACCCAAAACTGAGAAGCAAGTCAGAGGTTTTCTCGGCCGCTTGAATTATATCTCAAGATTCATTTCATACATGACTGCCACATGTGCGCCTATATTCAAGCTTCTTCGAAAAGACCAGTCTTGTGATTGGACCAAAGATTACCAGAAAGCTTTTGATAGTATCAAGGAATATCTGCTTGAGCCTTCGATTTTGTCTCCACCGGTTGAAGGAAGACCGTTGATCATGTATTTGACTGTGCTTGAAGATAGTATGGGTTGTGTTCTTGGTCAGCAAGATGAAAGAAAGGTTTTGCAATTTACTACCCCAGTAAGAAGTTCACCGATTGCGAGACTCGGTATTCTATGCTAAAGAAGACTTGTTGCACATTGGCTTGGGCTGCTAAGCGTCTGCATCAATATATGCTGAATCATACCACTTGGTTGATATCCAAAATGGATCCGATCAAGTATATATTTGAGAAGCCTGCTTTAATTGGGAGGATTGCTCGTTGACAGATATTGTTATCAGAGTATGATATCGAATACCGATCTCAAAAAGCTAGCAAAGGTAGTATCTTGGCTGATCATTTATCTCACTAACCAATTGAAGATTACCAGTCAGTACAATATGATTTTCATGATGAAGAGATCTTGTACCTGAAAATGAAAGATTGTGATGAACCATTGCTTGAAGAAGGGCCGGAACTTGGTTCCCGTTGGGGCATGGTATTTGATAGAGTTGTTAATCAGTATTGTAATGGCATTGAGGCAGTGATCATTACTCCTTAAGGCACACATTTTCCATTTACAACTAGATTGACTTTCAAGTGTACAAACAATATGGAAGAATATGAAGCTTGCATTATGGGGCTCAAAGAGGCCATTGATCTCAGAATCAAGTATTTAGATATCTATGGAGATTCAACTTTGGTTGTGAATCCAATCAAAGGTGAATGGGAGACGAATCAACCCGGTTTGATACCATATAGAGATTATGCGAGGAGGATTTCATCTTTCTTTACAAAGGTTGAGTTTCATCATATCCCTAGAGATGAAAACCGGATGGCAGATGCTTTTGCAACATTGGCGTCAATGATTATAGTGAAATATTGGAATGAAGTTCCCAACTTGACTGTGATGCGTCTTGATAGGCCAACTCATCTGTTTGCTGTTGAAGAGATCAGAGACGAAAAACCGTGGTATTATGATATCAAGTGTTTCCTCCAAAGTCAGATTTACCCGCCTGGGGCATCTTTGAAAGATAAGAAGACTTTGAGAAGATTATCTGGCAATTTCTACATGAATAGTGATGTGCTTTACAAGAGAAACTTCAATTTGGTTCAGCTCAGATGCGTGGATGGACACGAAGCAGACCTGTTGATGACTGAAGTCCATGAAGGTTCCTTTGGTACTCATTCCAATGGACATGCAATGGAGAAGAAGATGTTGCGAGCAAGTTACTATTGGCTGACAATGGAATCTGACTGTTTCAAGTTTGTGAAGAAATGCCATAAGTGTCAAATATATGCAGATAAGATTCATGTTCCTCAGACACTGTTGAATGTCATTTCCTCCTCATGACCCTTCTCCATGTGTGGAATCGATATGATTGGCATGATTGAGCCTAAAGCTTTGAATGAACATCAATTCATTTTGGTGGCAATTGAATATTTCACAAAATGGGTTGAAGCGACACCATATGCAAATGTAACCAAGCAAGTTGTTGTAAGGTTTATCAAGAATCAGATTATATGCCGTTATGGTGTGCCAATTAAGATCATTACTGATAATGGATCGAACTTGAATAATAACATGGTGGAAGCTCTTTGTAAAGACTTCAAGATTGCACATCATAGTTCTTCTCCCTATAGACCTAAGATGAATGAGGCTGTTGAAGCTGCAAACAAGAACATCAAGAAGATTATTCAGAAGATGGTTGTAACATATAAGGATTGGCATGAGATGCTCCCATTTGCTTTGCGCGGGTATTGTACATCCATCCGCACTTCAACAGGGGCAACCCCTTTCTCTCTTGTATATGGCATGGAAGAAGTTCTCCCAGTAGAGGTAGAGATCCCCTCATTGTGTGTGCTCATGGAAGCCAAGTTGACTGAGGTTGAATGGTGTCAGACCAGGTTTGATCAATTGAATTTAATTGAAGAGAAGAGGTTAACTGCCATGTGTCATGAACAGTTATGTCAGCAAAGAATGAAGAAAGCTTTTGATAAGAAGGTCAGACCTCGTGTTTTCAGAGAAGGTGACCTTGTGCTCAAGAAGATTCTATCTTTCAAGCCAAATTCTAGGGGAAAATGGACTCCTAATTATGAAGGCCCATACGTTGTTAAGAAAGCCTTTTTAGGCGATGCTTTAATTCTTACAACTATGGATGGTGAAGAGTTCACTCGTCCTGTAAACGCAGATGCAGTCAAGAAATACTTCACCTAAAAAAGAAAAGAATAACTCGCTAAGTTGAAAACCCGAAAGGGAGGCTTAGGAAAAAATGAGCGTCTCGGTGGATTGAAAACCCGAAAAGACGGTCCAGGAAAAAGTTAGAGACATAAAATAGAAAAGAATTATCCGATAAATTGAGTACCCCACCTTGGGGAAATTTATGCAAAAATTAGGGATTATGGGAAGTAACTGCATCCAGTTGATCTTCAGTTTTGAAGACGTTCTTGAGCACAACGGTTGATGTCGATTCATTGTCCCTAGCAGCCATCAAGAGCACAATGGATATTAAGAGTTGGTGGAAGGATTAGTGATCATTGTATTCGATGTACCCCTTTTCCATATAAGTTATAATTTTCAACTTTGTAAAGATCTATGGAGTCTTGTCATTTACACACTACCATTCTATTAAATAAAGTTGGGCTTTTATCCAATTGTTTCTACTCTTATTTATTTCAGCCAAATAGATTTAAATTTTATTATGATTCATTTTTTGAAATTAAATTTTTTAAAATCAAAATCATTTTTCTTAAACATATAAAATCATGAACTTTAAGCAATAGATTTCATTTAAAAGGAATATCAACATCGATTCGAAAGAAGTAAGCCCTGTGTATGGAGCATTGTTGGTTCTCTCCAAGTAGTAGGCGCATTTTCTCTTTCATTCCCGACAACATTATTCAGCACCCAGTGTTTGTTGATTTCTCTGGAAGATTTTTGTTCTCCATTTCCCAGTGTAGTCGCCAACTGAGTTGATTGATTATTCCCATGCAAAGTGTTTATTCCCCAACCGAGTTCATATTTGGTTTCCGGTGGAGTAAGAGCAGGTTTCCTCAGCAGTTAGTGTGGTTGCAACAGAAATTTCAGGTTTCCTTGCCAATCGTCATCAGATTCTCTCCCAGTCGGGGTTTCCGTATGGTTTCTGAGCAGATATTTGTGTTTATCCCCTGCATGGTTGTCTCCCATTTGATATTATGTTGATCTAAAATTCCCTGCAGACCCGATAACAGTTTTCCTCAGCAGATCTCCTCCTTCCCCATCTAGGGTTGAGCCTTTGGGATGTTGATCTCTCTTTTCTCCAGCAGTTGTCTCCCTCTTTTGTGGATTGATCGAGAATTGTATCGATGATTGAAATATGCGGCACCTTTGTATCCTTTACGATCATTTTGTCAGCATAATCATCATATATACATATACATATACATATACATATACATATACATATACATATACATATACATATACATATACATATACATATACATATACATATACATATACATATACATATACATATACATATACACTCACATAATTTCATTACTGCATCATCACACTTATTGATTTATTCTCGTGATTTTGATTCTCTGTTAGGGTGGTACTTCATCCCCATACAAGTTTGGTGTCTGTCCTTCTTCAATAATAAAGTGTCATCCCCTTAAGTAGAAAAACTTTAACCTTTCTCCTTTCCCCACTGAGTTACTTCCTCGTGGAAGATTTTTGTTTTAGCTTCCTCCCTAGTTGATTATCTGGATGGAACGACTCCCCTTGAGTTATATCCTCATCGGGTTGAGTCTTGATTGACCGTTTCTTTCTAGATCTTGCCTAGATAGACGCTTTGGGTCCCCTAAGAGTTTTTAACCCAGTAACTGGTAATATTCTTCTTAGTTTGTGGTTTGTTACTTCTTGACCAATACCCGGCAGAAGCAACCTTTTTCTCCCCAGCGGATTTATTTTCATGATTCCCCAGGAAGTATATCCTTGACATGTTCATCCTAACCGGTGACAAATATTTTCTTCCCGTGTTCTGAGTTTATCCTTGATATGTTCATCTTAACCGATGACGGATATTCTTATTTTTGGTATTCTACCCAGTAAAAAGGTAGTTGTAATCCCTATTTTAATTCCCCAGAGAGTTAATCCTTGATATGTTCATCCTAACCAATGACGAGTTTCCTTCTCTTTCCAGTCTTCTGCCCAGTAACCGGTAGTTGTAAATCCTGCTTCTTCCCCTTGCAGAGTTTATCCTTGATTTGTTCACCCTAACCGGTGACAGATATCCTCTTTGTGGTCTTCTATCCAGTAACTGATAGATGTAATTCCTATTCTTCTCCTTGGAGTCTATCCTTGATATGTTCATCCTAACCAATGACGTGTATTCTCTTTCTGGTATTCTATCCAGAATTCGATAGATGTAATTCCTACTTTTTGTTTAGGAGGTTTATCCTTGATATGTTCATCTTAAGCGATGACGAATATCTTCTTTAACATCCCTAGGAAAGTCTATTCTTGATATGTTCATCTTAACCGATGACAAATTTTCTTTCCTTTGAGTCTATCCTTGATATGTTCACTTTAACTGGTAACCGATATTCTCTCCCTCTGGTCTTCTGCCCAGTAACCGGTAGTTATAAATCCATTTCTGCGGTTTTTCCCCCAGCGAGGCTATTCTTACTCAATAACTGGTAATGAATGCACTTCCTAGCGGCCCTCAGTGAGTCATCCTTGATATGTTTACTTTAACCGGTAACGGGTGTCCTCTCTGTCGGATCTTTATTATCTCATTACCCAGTAACAGGTAGTGGATAATAGATTTCTGCTCCTCTTGTGTTGAAGTTTATTTCTTCCCCAGTTGAGTTGAGTGCGTATTTCTTTAGTGAAATCGCTTTTCCTGCATGATTCGAGTACTTCAGTTTTATTCTGATTTATTTGTTTCCCCTGTAGAGTTTCTTTTGTTTCCCCGGCTGAGTCTTTCCATTTTTTATGGAATTCCTCTAGTCCCCCCAGCAATTTTAAGTCGTAGCTTGGCCTATGCACAACCTCTTTTATCCCCTCAGAGTCTCTGTCTCCCTAGTGAGTTTCCCTTATGGAATGCATTATGCTCCTACGGACCTTTGGTCTCTCTGATTTATTTTGTGGCAATATTTCCCCATAGAGGATTTGCTTTTACATTCATATCATATGCATCATGAGGTCTCTTAGGGACCAAAATTCGTTTCTATATGTTATTATTTAAGCCCATTCTACTGAGTCGATACAAAGATTTTAACCTTTACCTCCTCAGTCAGAATGTCCTTAAATAGGGGCAACTGTAAGACCCCAATTTGGACCCTAAGATCCCTCATGCAATCTCATCATATGCATTAGCATTGGGATCATACCATGGCATTCTCCTTACCCCTCTTTCATTTGGTTTATTTTGGGAGAGATCACCAAGCACCGTGTGATTGTATCATACTTGTATTTTATCATTCTACTAACCAAAATACCAAAAATATGTCTTTGCATTTGCCTAACTCTTTCATAGGTAGGACATGATCACCTTGATCTATCAAGTCCACATCTAGGGTTTAAGACCCTTATTACTAAGAGCACAACCAAGGAATGATCCACAAGATCTCTAAGCATCATATATGAGTCCTAAAGATCTCTACATGTTATTTTGATAAAGTATTCTTCAAGAGTTTGTAATTGGTTTGCCTTGGAAACCCTAGTTCATCTGGGTATCTTGTGTAACTTCTTCAACAAGCTTCTTCACCAATTGATCAAGTTTATCAAGGTACACTTCCAAATTCAACATATTATGCATATATGACCTACCATAAGCCTAAAAAGTCAAGACAATTGCAAGTTAGCAAGTTGGTTGATGGTGGTTGGCCTGATGAATTCATCTGATGAAAACTGGGTCTCCCTAGACCCTATCTCCTACAACTTTAATCATATGAAAATTATTACAAGATAAAAGTTACTCTAAATGACATTCTAAACAACTTTGATTTTGAGGTCTAGAGCTAATTTTGCTTGGAAAGTCATTTTCTATGTGGAACATTATAGGTCATTTTGTCTAAACCCTAATTTGAAAGTCAACTTCCCAAGGCCATAACTTGCTCATTTTTTATGAGATGAAATATTTCCAAGTTGAACAATCAAATTCAAGGTTTCTAATTCAACTTTGATGTTTGTAGGAAGAGATAAATCAACTTTTATGAGCATGTGATATGAGGATACATTATAGGTCATTTTGGACCAATACCATTGAACAAGTGATTTTCCTCAACTTCAAAAATGCATAGCTCCCTCATCCTAAATCCAAATTATATCAAATTGGTGACCATTTTTAAGGTATTTAAAATAGCTTAAACTTTGATGAAGACACTTTTCTCATTTGGAGCTCACATAAAAAGTTAAGAAGGTGGAATAATTGAATATGTGACTTGACACTTAGAAAATTTTTTAGCATGTTGAAATTTCCAAACTTACACCTCAAAATTCACCACGATACAAGTTCCAAATGGAAAAATGTTCAACATAAGAGTTGTTCCTCTTGATCTAAGCTTTCCAAAGAGTCCTAATTCATTCATTTTGGACTATGTTTGATAGGTCTGCGCATGGTGTAAATAGGCCTGTATTAGTTGGCAAGATTCACAATCCAAATGTTCAAACAACTTTGCCTTGCCATTCAAGCTTCATGCATACCTCATTTTAGTTGATTTTGGACCTAAATGGATTGCTTCATGGGCCTGCACACGCCCATGCAAGCATATGCATTGCATTACCAAATTTGGACAATTTTTCAAGTGTGAAAATAACACTTCTCATGGCTATAAATAGAGGTCCCCTGCATCTATTCAAAGGACCCTTGCGCGCCAACTTTGCCTCCACATTTCAAACCCTCACATTTAAAAGGAAAATCTGAGAATTTTCATTCTAAAAATTGAGTTTGAATCTCACTGTTTGGAGATTAAAAAACTCCAGGATCCAAAGCTTTGCATTATTCTTAAGCCACTTCCACAAGCTCCATAAGCAAGATCAAGCACGAATTGAAGCAAGAGAGATCCATTTCTACACAACATTGAAGGTAATTTTCCAGACTTTTCTTCTCTTCGATTCTCTCTTAATACTCATCAACTCTCTTGGATCCTTGGTTGTCTGATGTCCTACCAATGTAGGCAAGAAGATTGAGTTACTTTGAGGTCAAATCGAAGCAACTCAGTTGACACACCTCAAAATCCAACTCCATGTATCTCTCTATATATGTGGAGTTAGTTAAAATTGAGGTGATATTTGTGATCTACGCCATTTTATCTTTAAGATCATGTTCTCTTTTTTCATTTATGATGTGGTGATGACTGAACCAGTCCGGCCAGGGTCATCGGAGAAAATGATCGGCCTTTGGCTCCGACGATGCGCTGGAAGTGTTCAGAGCCATTAGATGAGTTTGAATTGTTTTAATCAGGAGCGTTCATTGTAATTAACAGGCGTGTGAACGTTTGACTCAAGCGCGTCATGGAACGCGCACGCTCAACCACTTGATCTGCCACCTCAATTAATGAGGCAGATCAAGTGGTTCACGTTTTTTTGATTATCTGATTTTATTTTTTATTCCTTTGATTTTCATTAATTCATATAAGTTTTAATATTGATCCAAAAAATATGAGAATTTCACCCAAAAAATTTAAATAAAATCCTCTTTCATTTTCTAAATTAAAATTATTTTTTGGATCATTATTAATATTTTCCATGATTTTATTGATTTTGTGAATATTTTTAATTGTTTAAAAATACTTTTAAGTCTCCAAAAATTCTGAATTTTTTTCTCCAAGGTCCTTTGACCTTGTTTGACCTATGATAAATCTCATGGCCATTTCTTTGGTGTTTTAATGACGTTTTAGGAAATTGACCAACCATATTTAATTTAATGCATTATTTTTATTATTTTTAATTGTTTAAATGCCAAATTAGGTTTTTTTACCCAAATAACCCACTTTTTCAAGAAAATTCCCAAAATACCCCAAGTTTCAAAAAATTCCCAAAATACCCCACTTTTAGGAGGAGTCTCCAATTGAATTGGCGACTCCTCTTAAAACTTGAATGGAGGCGCCAATTGGATTGGCTAGGGCAGGTGCCATAGCCAATCCAATTGGCGCCTATGTGTACATTTTAAGAGGAGTCACCAATTCAATTGGAGACTCCTCCTAAAAGCCTCAAATGACAAAACCTTCAACATAAAAGTTGTATATCTTTTCAATACAATGAATTTGGACTTAAATTTTGCATTATTTGGATTTTTGATGAGAAGGTTATGGGCACTTGAAGTTGGACTTTTTCACATTTCAATGGCTTTGGTCCAAAGTGACCTATAATGTTTTGTATTATCACATGTGTTTCTTTTAGAATTATGAAATTTTGTCTAACATAACAATTGAAGTAGACATCTTAAAATTTCCAATGCATTTGGTCCCACATCAAAATCATAAAAAATGAGTGAGTTAGGTCCTTGGGAAGTTGACCCAAAATTAGGGTTTCAGTCAAAATGACCTATAATGTTTTGAAATAAATGATGACCTTCCAAGTTTCAAATGGATTTTTGATGAACATGAAAGTTGTTCATATGGTTCTTAAGAACATGTTTATCTTGGGGTAATCTTCATTTGACAAACACATCAAAAGTGGGGTCATCTTCAATTGGAGATTCCTCCTAAAATGCATTTTTTTTGTGTTTTATGGTATAAGTGAAAGATAAATTTGATATAATACGACTTGATATTAATAAAGTTTGGAGTTTACACAAAGAAACCTAATGGTGATGACCGTGATCACCTAACCGACCTCTGGTCCCACATCCTCTAGCTACCCTAACCCTTGGCCCTAACCCACGTTGACGATTCTGCATCGGTGTTTGATCATCCGAGGGGTCAAGAGCGTCACTACCAACTACAGGAGAAGGTCCGTTGAGGTATTCAGACAACTCAGCATAGTCTTCAGTATGCAATGATGGTGTACCGCCGTAGCTGAGCTCATGACCCATGCCAGAGAAGTTGGGATGTGGTTGACTCATGGATGGTCGACCAGGATGGTTGAAGGGAGACATGGGTGTGAATGATATGTCGAGGAAAGGTTGGAAAGGTTGTTGGGGTGTTTGGTAGAGATAGGGTTGTGGGATGTTTTGGTTTTGTGATGTTTGGGCTTCTTGGCTACGGTAGGAGGAGGGGCGGTTGGTGTTTTGGCTAAGGCGACTTTGGTAGGGTGATGGTGTGGGTGCAAAGCGATGTTGGGTCTCAGGTTGATGGTCAATTTGTTGGTGGTGGTATGGGGTATGCTCTTGGTATTGGGGTTGGGTGAACGACATGTTTTGGTTGTATGTTTGTGTGTTTGTGGAACGGAAAGTTTGACGGATAGGGGGTTGTGAGTAACCGGGCTGAGAATGTTGTTGGGGGTTAGATGCTGATCCTTCTTATGTGTAACTTGCCTGGCGTGGGTCGTATAGGTACATATCTTCGGCGATGAACTGAAGACCAACCGATCTGTACCAAGCCATATAAGTACGACTTGGTTTTACGTTATTTGGCATGACTGCGTCAATTAAGACATGGTCATGATGGTGCTTCCACTTGCGACACTCCGATCTTGCGAAGTTTTGCCATGGGTTGAAGTTCCATTGGTCGTTCACTTTACGCAAATGCCATTCTCCTAGGCTAGCTGGGGGATCTGGGATATTCTGGACTATACCGAACTACAACTTCACACGATCGGTGTTGTGCATCTCCACAGTTGTGAACCATATTATCGGTGTGCATGTTGTCCATACGGTTGCGTCTTCAGCGTTGACCTCATGGTCATGATCCAAATTAAGGTATGGACGCCAAATGAACTGAAGTTTTAAATAAGATAGGATTATAATGAATGTAGAAAAAGTTAACAAAATATAACGAAATAATTAAGTTATTTTGCTTACGTCTGTCGGTCGAAGGTGATCCAACAGGTTGCGATACTGAGTAATACAGTGTCTCGGACATCTGTTGTAACTCATACCACGTGCCGAGCATCTACACCAAAAAGTTAAAAAAAATTAGTTTGAGGTAATAAACTGTAAGGAAGTAAGTAAAGATATAGCAATTTAAACAACTTACTTTTTTGCATATGGAAAAGTGAAAGGGTTGTTATTGACCGGTGCTAGAGACGGTAGTCTTGACCAACCCCATGCTTGTAGCAAAACAGCACATCCAGAAAATGTAGATGTGTCTTTGTGGGAGTTTTTGCACAACGAGCTATAGAGATAGGCTAGACAAGCAGATCCCCAACTGTAACTTCCTATTCTATCTACATGTCTAAGTAGAGGTAAGTACATAATATGCATGCTAGAACCACTACCTTCGGGAAATAAAAAGGATCCTATTAACAACATAATGTAACACCTAGTTTTTATTATTCGAGCATCTTCGGTAGAATGCTCATCTAAGTATAAACTATTATAATATGACTTTAGGCGTGAGAGTAGTATACCTTGACCTCTAGCATTATCATCTAACAAATCAGTGTCTAAGAGCTCCATGCAAATTGAATTTGCATAGTTGGTCTTACCATTAACAGCCTTGCCTTCAATTGGTAGTCCTAAAAGTATGTAGACGTCTTCTAACGTCACGGTACACTCACCGGTTGGAAACCAAAATGTGTGTGTCTCTGGCCTCCATCTTTCGCATAAGGCTAGAACGAACTTGTTATCTATAGACCAAGACATAATCTTGCTAATATGACCAAAACCGGCGAGTTCAACATAAGGTTGAATCACCGGGTCCATATGGACATATTCGTGGACCCGAGTTCGAAACCTTGATACATCCTATAAAAGAAAGAATAAAACACTTGACTAAGTTGGTATGTCAAAATAAAATGGGGTTGGTGAAGATGAAAGATAAAAAGTTAATAAAAGAAAAAAACTTACATATGTTGTGATGTTTGCAACCGTTCCTCTATGTGCTTCGCCCATTGTGAGTAAAGACATTTTGTTGGGGGGTTGGTGTAGATGAAACTAGAAGATGTTGTTGAAGATGAAATTGTAAAAGAAGTATTGTAGAGGAAGTAGTGAGAGTGATGGTGTGGAAGAAGTGTTGAAGGAGTGGATGTATTTATAGGCAAATGGATGGGAGCATGAAAATTTGTGCTTGCATGGTGTCTCCACATGAATTGGCGACCATGTACAAGCTTTAAGAGGGGTCGCCATTCAAATTGGCGCCTCCATAGGGACATGCATGCAAGGCTAGGTCTGAATGCTTGGTTTCGAGGTCTGAATGCATGGTGTCTCCACTTGAATTGGCGACCATGTACAAGGAATAAGTGGAGGCGCCAATCCATTTGGAGTGTGTGTCTGCATGTCTGACACGTGGCTGTCTTGTCTCCTGCATGCTGAACAAGTCACTTATTGATGGCTTGCATGGTTGACACATCATCTCTGACTATCTTACATGTCCGACACGTGGCTGTCTTGTCTCTTGCATGCTGAACAGTCACTTCTTGATAGCTTGCATGGTTGATACATCCTCTCAGACTATCTTGCATGACTGAAACATCATCTCAGACTAGCTTGCATGTCCGACACGTCATCTCAGACTAGCTTGCATGTCCGACACATCATCTCAGAACTAGCTAGCATGTGAGACACTGATACCATCTATTTAAGTGTCTTACTATCAACATCCAAGACACTTCACTCACATTCATCTGCAGTAAGAACAAATGCAAAGAATGACTTGGTTCAAGTATCCATGCTTGTGATAAGTGGGTTGAGTGTTCTCCAAAGAATGACTTAAACAAATGCAAAGCAAAAGCAATACTAACTTCTAACCCATTAACAACTAACAATTAATTTCAAGTCCTTTACTTTCGATGAAATTTAATTTTTAAGCTCTACTCATTTGCCATTATTCATACCATTCTAATTGTTTATATTAATGTCATTTTAACTTTGTCCACTTGGACCATATTTTGTGATATATTTTGTTTGTGTATATTGTGTTTGTTTGTGTGGTCTTTGACCACTAATGTACCTAATAAGAACAAAAAAACCTAAAAAATATCTTGTGTGGACTGTTGGTTTGATCTGAGACAATTGGACTTAGAATTTAGGCAACACTCCCTATGCAAAGGACTTGGTCAATGCCAACTTTCATGTAACCAAATTCTTGTGATTTGAAACTTCATCTGATACATCATCGAAGATCCATTTAAGTTCATCTGCAACATGATCATTATGAAGCTGTTATTTTGAACCTATGATTTGTGCCATCTTGGAATTCATCTGATGCATGGGAAACTTTGAGGAAGATCATGGAGTTGCTAAGCTTGGATGTGCCTATCTTTATTTGATGCCTTGCTCTTCAAGTTGAGATTTTGTGCATTGTTTGTTGCTTGATTCTAAAAGTCCAAGGGAATTTGGGTTTGTATATGACATTCTTGTCTATTGGATTGCAGCCCAGTGGTCAGATCTTTTCAACTCTTAACTTTTAAATTTTTGCTTAGGATTAGTCTCTTCATCTCCTCCCCACTTCTTTAATTTAAAAATCTCTCCCTCCTTTCAAAATATTCTTTGTTTGTGTTTGTAGATTTTCAAACTTTGACCACTTTTGCGAACTACGAGGTTTTGATCCCTCATTTTTATGTTGGTACGTGGGCACAAATCCGAAGATCTTGTCTAACACAAAAATATAATTAATGAATTCTTTTATCATCCCCCCATTCTATTTTATTGCAAACATCATTTGTACAAAAACACATATGCATACAAGAAAGGGCTCCCTAGGAGTACCTAGGACACTTTGGGTACTAACACCTTCCCTCTGTGTAACCAACCCCTTACCTGTAATCTCTGGCATTTTATTAGTTTTGATTTGAAAACTTCTTATTCTTGGGTTTTGTTCATACTTTTTCCCTTTTCCCTTGGAAACAATAAAAGCACAGTGGCGAATCTTATTATTTGATATCTTGCTTATCCATAGCTTGATGATCATGAATTTACCGCTACACTTACGTATCCTTATAGTAGAATATGGAATTCAGAGCTCCGTAGTTCATGAAACTAATGGTGGAAGATGAAAAGAAATGGTAATCAAGGTATGGTCTGAACCAAAGAATAGTGTGATCTAAACTCCAACAAGGGAAGAAAACTGAACCCAAGAGTAAAACTGGCGTTGAACAATATGTGGACTAGTCGGAAGCATCTGCCACTATATGGTATAGCCGAAAACAAAGAGAATTAAGTGTTTGTGCACGAGACAAATAACTCTTGGTTCAAGGTAACACAAGATGGAGCCCAAAGAGATAATGTATCTGCCTTAAAGAATAAGGTATATCATGTAGAGTGAATGAATATAGAATTATGGATGTATCGTGGAGATGAATGGAATGATAGGAAAGTAACCAAAGTCACCGAATGGAAGGTTTTGGTAACAGTGACTGACAATGTGTAATTTGGAACTAAAGTAGAGTGTATTGGAATCCATAGGAGAAATGGAATTTGTACCATAGAGGGAAACAAACTTATTGGCAAAAAAAAGGAATAAAATGTTTGGGTACGAGGCAAACAACTCTAGGTACAAATGCGGACTGCCGCTATATCGTCCTAAAAGGGCGATATATGGAATTCCAAAGAAGACTGTATTTGGTTTCAAGGAAATAATATATCACTAGGGTTAGCGGTTCAATGATTGAAGGTAGGTAATGTATTATGAAAGATATGAATGCTACCCTAAGGTAGAAGGAATAATTAGTATTATGCTCGCCAATGATTCACATTCTTGTGCCTACGTATTCTCCTTGTGCAATATATCACTTGCCGGGGAATGATCTATTTGAAATTAAAGGGGAATAGTATCTTGGATCCATGAAGGAATAGACTCTGAACCGAAGGGTAAACGAGCGTCTTAGCCGAAAAGGACTTATTAAATGTTTGGATACGAGCTAAACAACTCTTGATTTATAAGGTGGGTTGTCTCTATATCGTCCTAAAAGGATGTACATGGAGTCCAAGGAAGAAGTGATATTTGATCTTAAAATATGGTATTGATTGATGAATGATGAATGAAGGACATGATTAAACTTGGTAGAAATAAATAAGGTAGCTCACGGAGAATCTGAATCCTCCTGCCTACGTATTCTTATTGTACAATGAGAAAGTCAGAGCTTTCGTAGCTCAAGCTACTAACGCTGACAGCAAGATGATTGAGGAAAAATAAGTGATTGATTGATAATGGAACATGAAGAGTGCTTGATAGTTGTTTGATAAGAATCACACTAAAGTTTATGAATGATGGCGAATGCTTTGAATACCTAAGACCTACTCCCTATATGCAAAGTCACTCTAGACAAGGATAGGAGAAACTCCGTATCATCATTCGTCATTACTTAAGATTCGTAGCGCGTGATATTTCTCATAATTGACAAGTTGTTGGAGAAGAATCCTAAGGGAAAATACATTTCTATGGCTAAAAATAACAAAAGTGACCCCTAAGAGAAAAAATGGTCATTTCATATGCAATATTCAATTGGGGACAAAATTAAATTCTAATTAGAAAATCTAACTAGAACCTAAATTTTGATTTAATCTTAAAGTTTGATTTTAACGTGATGTTTAGAAATTAAACTAAATTCTAAAATAAACTAAAATCTAATTAAACCTAAGTTTTATTCTAATTAAAAAATTACACTAATTCGAATTTCTAATTAAATCCTAAATTGAGGTCCTAAGAATTTAATAAAATCGTAAGAATTTAAATGATCAACAAACACTAATCTCAATTAAGTAGAATTAGAAATAAAATGGAGTTAACTAAAGAAATGGGGTGCAATTCTGGAACTGCAATTGTGATTAGCGAATGGGCCTTAGCCCCAAGAACCTTCATGCCAATAAACAAAAAAACCCAAGGTGTAGCATCTAGGGGGTGTATGGACCTAGTGTAATGATGCTGGAAGAATAAATGATTGGGCCAAAAAATTCAAGCCCAACGAGTTTAAACAATTCCTGAACCAAAGGAGTCATGTGCGACTCCCTCAAAATGGAATTTGAATGCATCTGCTTCGCACCCTCATCACCTTCCATCTCTGACCACTAGCCGTCGCGGGCCACCGTGCCAAAAATTAGCCACCAAAACATAACCAGCTACCTCATTCAAATCACCTCCACTTCCTTAAGCCGAATCTAATCTCAATTTCACACCAAACTAACTCCATCACCATGAATCGAAATCCAGAACTCAAGAACCTTAGAAGCATAATGTAAATTACATGGTGAGGATCAAGAATCAGCGCCTTCAATATTGGGGCTTTGAGTCGTCTTAGGATAAGCTTCAAAACCCTAACATGGATGTAATAAGAGAGTGAAGAAAGACCTACCTCCGAAGCTACGGATTGCTCCGGTGAAAAGTTGAATCGGAGAAGATGAATTAAACAACGGGAAATCACTTGATCCACATGTACGACCTTGTTTCTCTTTCCTTATGCTTTCACTTTTTCTTCTAGTCAATTCTTCTCCTTATGAATTTCTGTGGTGCTGGTTGAACTTAGTGAGATGTAGTGGCCAAGCTCACTTTTCTTGAAGCTTTAATCCGAAGCTTTAATGGAGTTTGGAGGGGAGCTCTAAGTGAGAAGGGGAGAGAGATGTGATTGCAGATATAAAGTGATATACAAAATGGAATTGTGATCATCTTCCAATGATTGGCAAATATATAATCTTATAGGGTTTTAATTGTAACTGACTGGGGCAGGCTATGGCAGGTTAGTTAGAGTTAGGGTCTCATCCATACTAAAAACCCTAGCTTTGCAAGCTAAGAACTTTGAATCCATAAAGATCAACCACTAAGTATGACTGAATGATTGATGCATATGAATGAAGCATGAAGGTATGCAAATGATTCTCAAGTTAAGGGTTGGCTGAAAAGGTGAAAAGGGGAGGGAAAATTTTAGGGTACAATAACTGCCCCTATTTAATCTTCTTGAACATGAATACAAGATTTGTGGAAGCTTTTCAGGTGTTCAAGGTAGAAGAGGATTAAATACTAACGTATCCGAAAATTTACCTATTGGGAACGGTCATATGAGACATGGAGTAGCAGTTTAATTCTTACAAATTTAATTGCTGAGGTACACCTTTTTCTTATATTCTATGGGGAAACTGCGAATGGGGAATATGATATGCATGTTGCATGATGTATGCTTTATTTTCATGATGTATGAGTGTTTTATATGGTCAGACGGATGTCATTCACAGGGTATGGTTTCTGGCATGGAGGGAAATCCGACTCGTCACCCTTTATACCAGAGAAATTATCATGAGAATATGGTGTTAACACTGCTGCTGTGGATCCCCCCGGTCCTACTGGAGAGCACGAAGATATACAATCTAATCGGGCAATCATCGAGACAAATCTAGATGTTCAAGCAATACTTTCAAACTACCGATCATCTTTTTAAGTTCTTCACGAGGTTACAACAATGCATAAAGTTTTATTTTAATACAACTTTTATTATTCTCCAAATTTTAGAGCATTATGTGATTAAAATAAATTAGGTATTTTACAAATAAAATACAGGAGAAAATAAGCATTAGCATTGAGATCATACCTTGGCATCCTCCTTACCCCTCTTTCATTGGGTTTGTTTTGGGAAAGATCACCAAGCATTATGTGATTGTATCATACTTGTATCTTATCATTTTTCTAACCAAAATACCAAAAATATGTCTTTGCATTTGCCTAATTCTTTTGTAGGTAAGGCATGATCACCATTGATCTATCAAGTCAACATCTAGGGTTTGAGACCCTCATGACAAAGAGCACAACTATGAATTGATCCAAGAATGGTTATGATCATCATATATGAGTTTCATTGATTCCTACATGATATATTGGTCAAGTGTTCTTCAAGAGTTTGGAAGTGATTTGCCTTGGAAACCCTAGTTTGACTAGGTATCTTAAGTAACTTCTCCAACAAGCTAGCTCACCAATTAATCAAAATTTTCAAGGGACACTTCAAAGTTCATCATCTTATGCATATATGATCTACCATGAGCCAAGAAAGTCAAAAGAATTGAAGGTTAGCAAGTCGGTTGATGGTGGTTGGCCAGATGAATTCATCTGATCAAAGCTGGGTCTCCCTAGACCCTATCTCCTACAATTTTCACTATATGAAAATGATTAAAAGAGAAAAGTTACTCTAAATAACATTACAAACAACTTTCATGTTGAGACCTAGAGCTAGTTTTTCATGGAAAATCATCTTCTATATTGAAACATTATAGGTCATTTTGTCTAAACCCTAATTTGAAAGTCAACTCCCCAAGGCCACAACTTGCTCAATTTTTATGATATGAAATATTTCCAAGTTGCACAATCAAATTCAATATGTCTATTTCAACTTTTATGTTTGGAGTGAGAGCTAAATCAACTTTTATGAGCATGTGATATGAGGATACATTATAGGTCATTTTTGACCTATACCATTGAACAAGTGATTTTTCGAAACTTCAAAAATGCATAACTCTATCATTCAAAATCCAAATTACATGAAATTTATAACCATTTTGAAGGTATTTGAAAGACCTATAACTTTTATGAAGACACTTTTCTCATTTGAAGCTCACATAAAAAGTTAAGCAAGGTGGAATATTGAAGTATATGGCTTGACACTTAGATAATTTTTTAACATGTTGAAATTTCTAAACTTCCACCTCAAAATCATTCCCTTTAGCTATAAATAGAAGGTTGATTAGCTTATTTGAAACAAACCTTGCGCGCCAACTTTGCCCCCCATCGAAACCCTCTCATTCTAAAGGAAAACCTGAGAAATTTCAATTTGAAATTTGAGTTTGAATCTCAACTGTTGGAGATTCAAGAACTCCAGGATCCACAACCTTGTAACCTCTCCAATCACTTCCTGCTAGCTTCTCAACTGTGATCAGATCGTGTTTGAAGCAAGCAACATCAAGTTCTTCATAGCATTGAAGGTAATTTTCAAAAAACTTCATCTCTTCGATTCTCACTCAATTCTACTCAATTCTCTTGGATCTTTGGTTGTCTGAAGTCCTACCAATGTAGGCAAGAAGATTGAGTTGCTTAGAGGTCAAATCGAAGCAACTCAGTTGACACACCTCAAAATTCAACTCCTCATATCTTTTTATATATTTGGAGTTAGTTGAAATTGAGGTCAAATTCACGCTCTACGCCATTTTTTCTTTCAGATCATGTCCTCCTTTTTTATTTTGGTGATGGTTGAGGGTGGACCAGTCCGGTGAGGTCCACCAGAGAAGAAGACTGGAGTTACAGCTCTGGCGGTGCGTTGGCACATCTTCCAGCCATAGGATCCAGTTGATTTGTTTTAATCTCACGCGTTGCTTGTAATTACCATTTGTGTTACGCATTGACTCGTGACTATGGTGGAAAACACGCTGATGGCCACTTGATCTGCCACCTCAATTAATGAGGGAGATTAAGTGGTCCACGTTTTTTTGGATATTTTCTGATTTTCTTTTATTCCTTTTATTTTCATTAATTCATATTAATTTTAATATTGATCCAAAAAATATGAGAGTTTCACCAAAAATTTCAAATAATTTCCTCTTTCATATTTTGAATTAAAATTATTTTTTGGATCATTATTAATATTTTTCATGATTTAATTGATTTTGTGTTTGTTTTTAATTGTTTAAAAATACTTTTAAGTCTTTAAAAATTCTGAATTTTTTTCTCCAAGGTCCTTTGACCTTGTTTGACCTACGATAAATCTCATGGCCACTTCTTTGGTGTTTTGATGAGGTTTTAGGAATTTGACAAACCATATTTAATTTAAATGTATTATTTTAGTCTTTTTTAATTTGAATAAATGCCAATTAGTTATGTTGACCAATTGTGATGACTTGTATGAGTTTGACTCTTGTTGTTGGGCCTTGGTCAAGGTTGATTTGACTTTGTCAAGTTAATATCATTGGATTTAGGGGATTGATGGAATGTACATTCCATCTCCCAAAATGAATGGATGATATTAATTTGGTAAAAGTCCTCCTTTGACCAATTTGAGTTTTTATCCATTCCCCTCCCTCTTCATCTCATTCCCATTCTTTATGCATTCATCTCATTTGGCCTATAATATCTCAAAGTCCTAAGGCTAGTTGATTAAAAAATCAACATAAGTATGGATGAGATTAGGCCACCTCTTTTGCATATTCCTTTTGTGTGTGGTATGTTTCATGAGCATAGTCCATTATACTATGTCTCTAACATGCATTAACACCAAAATTCTATTGCCTGACCTCAAATAGTTGTGACTTCTACATAAGTCCAATTACGATTGCTTAACATAGAGCTAAATTTGTGACGCAAAAGGCATAACATTCTAGTTAATGAGATTGTAAGTCTCCCCTCTTTCATGGTATTGTATGGAAACTTGACCTTTTTTCCTTCCTTTGGAAAATGTCTTGGTTCAAGGATCCATGCTTGTGATAATTGGGTAGAGTGTTCTCTAAAGAATGACTTAAAAACAAAAAGCAAAAGCAAAACAATAATAACTTCTAACTCATTAACAACTAACATTTAATTTCAAGCCATTTACTTTAATGCCATTTAATTTTAGTCTTTATTCATTTGCCATTATTCATACCATTCTAATTGTTTATGTTAATGCAATTTTCACTTTGTCCATTTGGACCATATTGTGTGTTATACCTTGTTTGTGTATATTTCCTGTTTGTTTGTATGGTCTTTGACCATTAATATACATAATAAGAACAAAAACCCTAAAAAACTTTTGTGTGGACTGTTGACTTGATATTGGAGTAATGGACTTAGAATTCAGGCAACATTCCTATGCTAAAGGACTTCGCCAATGCCAACTTCCGTGTAACCAAGTGCTTGCAATTTGAAACTTCATCTGATACATCTTTGGAAATCCCTTTGAGTTCATCTGCAATATGATCATTGTGAAGCTGTTATTTTGAACCTATGACTTGTGAATTCATCTGTTACTTGGGCTATCTTGAAGAAGATCATGGAGTCGCTAAGCTTAGATGTGGCAATCTTTATTTGATGCCTTGCTCTTCAAGATTGATATAATTGTGCATTTGTGTGTTGCTTAATTCAAAATGTCCAAGGGAATTTGGGTTTCTATTGACATTCTTGTCTATTGGATTACTATCCATTGGTCAGATCTTTTCAACCCTTAACTTTTAATTTTATGCATAGGATTAGTCTCTTCATCTCCTCCCCATTTCTTTAATTTCAAAATCTCTCCCTCTTTTTAAAAATCTTCTTTGTTTGAACTCATTTTGTTCTAAACTTTGACCACTTTGCAAAAGATACAAACTTTGGCCTTATGCCATTGAATTTTCAAACTTCCTTTTCTTAATCAAACTTGTAAATAGACTTAACTATACTTGACCTAAACTTTCAAAAAGCCAAAAAAGAACTAACTCATTCAAATCATTTTTGGGCCTTTGTGCCTTTCAAACATAATTTTTGTTAAAAGCAATACATCCACTTTGAAATTTATATCACGAACTACGAGGTTTTGATCCCTCATTTTTATGTTGGCACGTAGGCACAAGTCCGAAGGTCTTGTCAAACACAAAAATATAATTAATGAATTCTTTTCTCATCCCCCCATTCTACTTATTTGTAAACATCATTTTGTACCAAATACATATGCACACAAAAAGGGCTCCCTAGGAGTACCTAAGACACTTTGGGTGCTAACACCTTCCCTCTGTGTAACCAACCCCCTTATCTGTAATCTCTGACATTTTATTAGTTTTGATTTGAAAACTTCTTACTTGTGGGTTTTGTTCGTACTTTTTCCCTTTTTCCTTGGAAACAATAAAAGCGCGGTGGCGACTCTTGTTATTTGATGTCTAGCTTATCTATAGCTTGATGATCATGAATTTATCGCTACAAAAATTAAGTGGAGACTCTGCTGGGGAGTAGTCTCCAGTGGGTTTAGCCCACTTTTTGTGTGTATATATTTGTATATATGAGATGTTTGTATATATGTATGTGTGATATAATCTGCTTGTTGTGCTTGGTGATCTCTGAGTGGTGAGATAAGTTCTAACCCTAACTTAAGTGCAATTAAGATAGGAGGATGGTATAGTCATGTTCGACTTGTGTGGGGTAGTCCTTAACAAGTTGGCTTGAGATCCATCTGCTAAGTGGAGATTCTTTTGGATTTGGAAATCTCACACAAGTATTTGTGGTTAGGCATTACTATCTCTAATTTGGGTTTGAGAAGGTGAGGGTTGTAGAACATTTACCCCCTCTTGGCCTATTTAGGACGTAGTACGGAAACTGTTCAGGTGTAGACTTGATAACAGTTGTTACGCGATACTACACTCAGAAGAGTTTCTCTTGAGAATATTATGGGTCGATAAGTCAGTCATCTTAACCTGTAATATCTGATAGATGGAATTAAGACTCTGGGAACTTCTTAGAACATGATCTACAGGTTTTTATCCTTAGTTCACTCCTTTGGGATGGTTCTTACCCAGACTCCATGCTCGTGACTTATAACAAACCCTTGATTCTTGGTTGATCCAATCAAGTCTTGTCAATATCAATGGAACTTGGGTGTTGATAAGGTGTAAACCATAATCCACCAAAATGGATGATTGATCTTGACAATGACTTGATTCATCCCTTGACCTTTATTTTTTTTCCTTGTGTGTGATCCCTTATTTGTGATTGTTGCCTTCATGCATTCATGCGCATCATAACATTCATCACACGAAAATTTCAAGGAATTGAGGTATTATTTGCAAATATTTTTAGACCATGGATTGTGGACGAAGGAACACTAAGAAGTAGAGTTTTAGATGTCCTGACTTGAAAGAGTTAAGGAAGCTAGCATCTTTTGTATTAGATCCCTTGGACTTCAAAAACGTCATGGGAAGCTTCTATCTATCTTGTCTGCTGATGTGGTTGAAGGACTTTTGAGTGTGTTGGTGCAGTTCTATGATCCTCTTTACCGCTATTTCACTTTCCCAGATTTTCAGCTTGTGCCTACCTTGGAGGAGTATGCCCATCTCTTGGGAATACCTGTTTCTAGTAGGGTGCCTTTTAGTGTATTGGAGGAGATTCCCTGATCTAATCTTATTGCCTAAGCTCTTCGCTTGAATAAGTCTGAGATAGAGGCTCATTGGGTGAAGAAAAGAGGATTGTTTGGGTTTCCATCTGATTTCCTCATCAAGGAAGCTACTGCTTTTGCTCAAGCCGGTAGTATGGATGCTTTTGAAGCTATCTTTGTGTTGCTCATTTATGGATTAGCTTTGTTCCCTAACAATGATGATTTTGTTGGGTGATATGTATTTCTATTTGCATTAGACTTTTCTTTATTGGGAATCCTGTGCCTACTCTGTTGGGTGATATGTATTTCTCTTTGCATCTAAGGAATTATAAGGGTGGTGGAACTATTGTCTGTTGTATACCTCTTTTGTACAAGTGGTTTATTTCGCACTTGCCTCAGACACCTGCTTTTGTGGAGAACATACAATGTCTACAGTGGTCTCAGATACTTATGTATCTCACTAATGATGATATAGTTTCGTATGATCCTTCTTTGAGAAGTTTGGAGATTATTGATAGTTGTGGTGAATTCTCTAATGTGCCTCTTGTCGCATTACACGAAAAAACCGGCGGGAAAACAAAACAACAAAGCCGCCACCATGCGTTATTTATCCCAAAAGAGGGAAAGGAAACGCTCGAAGTAAACCTGGAAAGAACATGGTCTCGCGACCAAAGAGAATGGGATCGGGAGTCGGTTATGCGAAGGGAAGGTATTAGCACCCCTACGCATCCGTCGTACTCGACGGGATCCACGCACAAAAGGAAGGATAAAGGTTGCTAAACACTACTCAAACATCAAACACTGGCTGAAAGAGACACAGAAAACAAAAGAAACTAACTCGGCAGGATATCGCATCCTGGGCCTACGTAGTCTGTCAAGCACAGACATCAGAGTCGACGTAGTTCGGGACAGGGGAAACGTGCTCGCTAGGATATCGCATCCTATGCATACGTATCTTCTCTGACTGGAGAAGAATCAGAGCACTCGTAGCTCGGCTAACGCATGCAAGACAAAACCACACAGGAAACCGACTGCCAATCGCTGGACTTACGTCAGACTCCACACAAAGAGGCAAACATGGAGGTCGAAGGCCAATCGCTGGACTTACATCATACTCCGAACCAACAAACACACACACAGGAAACCGACTGCCAATCGCTGGACTTACGTCAGACTCCAAACAAAACAAACCAGACACAGGAAACCGACTGCCAATCGCTGGACTTATGTCAGTCTCCAAACACACACAAAGGGGTTACAAAGAAAAAAGGGCGCCCGGAGAGATCAGCTCATCTCCTGCCTACGTACCTCATCTGGTATGAGGATCAGGGCGACGTAGTTCCCCTACGCAGGGACAAAGGACTAGCCTAACCAGATACAAAGGGAGACACAACTAGGGAGACTACGACTCGAGCCTAGATGTTATCATGCATATCATCCCTAAGTTAGGGTTGCTATCTAACTTGCACAGGGAGCAAGCTAAACCTAAGCAGCACAAACAATCAAAGCAAACAATCACAAATAGCACACACTATATACAAACAAAGTGGGCTCACACAGGGGTTAAGCTTTAGTCAAAGGGTCATGTCAACCTCGACAAACAAGCCAATGTATCAGGGTGATGTTAGCTCTTAACCCTAACATTGAGAGTTAGGGTGAAGCAGATGAAATGGGAAGTGAAGATGAGACTTCACAGCTCTTATCCCTGGCCTGGGAGAGCTTTTAGACAAAGGAAGTGTGGGTTCAGAAAGTTAGAACCCTTCTACACTTATGACTGACTCAACATAGATCTTGGGTTAGGATCCACAAGGCATCAACATGTGATGTGAGCCAAGGGATGACACACTGAGTAGCAGGAGATGGACTAACCATCTCTTGTGTCTGCCAATGCCTCTTCACTTAGGAGGTCTTTGATATGTACAGGGGACAAAGATAAACAAGCACAAGCATTGCCTCTTAAGGAGGACTTCAGACAGGTGCCTGGCCAAGTAACAGGCCAGGTCTTCCAGACTACATGCAGTTAGAAATTTATACCTCAGTGCTCAAGCTATCAAGCAAAGCAAAAGCAAGTTCACAATGGAACTATAGCAACTAAGGTACCTGAAAACAATCCAACATAATCAGTATACAACTCAAACAAAAATCAAACAGACAGCTACAAGTCAACAAACAACTGTACATAAACAGACAAACAAGCATCAATGCACAAAGGTGCAAGCCACAAGGCCTAGGTTCAAGTCTCAAAGCCTATAAAACAAACTCAAAGTTAGTCATCAACAAGCAATGGATCAACTCCAAATGAGTGAATATCATCAAGCATGGCAATTGTGCTTTTTAACCTGAAACAAAGCTCAAATGTGAGAAGCAAACCTCTAGGACAAGGCCTAGAGTCAAAATGAGAGAAATAATTCAAAACAGAACATGAAAATTGGCAAGAATCAAGCTCAATCAAATAAGAACAAAATCCAAGTGGTCTCACATTCATATCATCAACCAATTTCATTTCATCAAGCATAGAAGGCAAAGCATGCAATTTGAAAGCTCATAGAACCAAACAGAATGGATCAATCCACATTAACTCAAAAACATTTCAATAAATCCCAAGAAAAATCATGGCTAAACAGCACTCATAACATGATAAGAACACCAAAATTCAAGTCATTTGGATAAGTGGAAGCATGTCAAATAAAATCCATAAGGCAAGGTATGCATAAAGCAACTCAAATGAGGGCACAAAATCATGCATCAACTTCAAGCAAGCATAAAACAGAATCCAAACATGATATGGACATCAAACCAAAGCCATGGCAAACTTCAAGGTGTGTAGAACACATGTTCAAAATTTCAGGTCCATCCAATAAACATCAAGAATTTCACAAATCATATAAGATCATGACTCACAAAAAGTCCACAAATGGTCAAACAGAAGAGAAATTCTCAAACAAATTGGAAATGCACTCAAAAATTCTACAAAATTCACACTCAATCCTAACATCCAGAAGAGTCAACATGCAAAAATTTAGATCATTTGGCATTCAATAGTCATGGTAAATAAAATCAGCAAGTCCAGCAAACAAAGGTGTGACACAAATTGTCACACCTACATTCATCATAGCATATCTCCACAACCAGAAATGATAAAATCACAAACTCTATACCAAAAAATCCCTAATGCTGTCTAGATTAAGCATGCAAATTTTCAGCTCCATTGGATTAAGAATCATCATTTCACAACCAAAATAGCAAGCAAGGTGCAACAAAACACATGTATGAACATTCCCTAGCCAAACTAAAAATCCAGGCGTGCACAATTTTTGTAAAAATCATCCAAAAATACTAGAGATCATGATGAACACAATGGAAAAAATCTCATCTCATTTGGACAATCCATCAAGGAGATATGAATTTTTTGAAGTGATTGAAAAAATTAAAAACATGTGAAATGGCATATAGAACATGGAAGCATATAATGAATTAAAATGCCAAAGCAAATTGAAGTCACCATCTGCCAGAATCGAACCGCGTATGTTTTTAAAAGTGGCGCCACCATAAGTGAAACGCACCGTTTCACTTATGCTTATGTGGCATGGCAAAACGCGCTGAGCCAATCATTGCGCCACGCGGTACTACATGCAGCCAATACAAAGCCATAAACATGAAAAAACATGCAACCAACGCGTGAACAAGATCAAACAGGCCTGGAATTACAAAACCCTAAGTTCTTCATATGTTCTTCAACAGATTTCCAGGCGATGAACTTTTGTTCCAGAAATTGACAAACAATACATCATTACACTCGCCTTAGCATGCACATTAATAATCTAACATCCATTCAACCTAAATCTCAACAACATGTCCAAATCGAGCAAGATACGTTTCAATCATCAATCTTATATTCAACATTTCTCATTCAATTCTTGATAAAAATTAAAGATACGAAGCTCAGCATACTCCACATGGCAAGATCTATCAAATGCACATCATAATTTCCAAAATTACAAGGATCGAATTCTAACCTTCAAAGGATTGCAGATCTGGAATTGCAGTTTTCTGGCCTTGGCAAGGTGAAACAGTTGCTCAATAATGATTAGAGAGATGAAAGGATGATGAACAACAGCTCAATCGCGCCTAATCTTGATGAAATCTCCAGCTGCCATGAAAGTGCATGAACTTCAACAGTCTTGATTCAGCTTCGAAAATGATGATTGCTTGCTTCAATGATCCTCAATTATGCTTGTAGATCAATGCTAGATCATGAACTAGGCAAGGTTCTTGGAGGAATTTGCAGAAAAAAGTGAGAGAGCCAAAGATGAAGATTATGCAATTTGATCTAGATCTAGTTAGAATGAAAATGTTAATCTGTTTTCTGTTATGATTAGAGTTATATATGATGTGCTAATGATCTTCCTAATCATGATTAGGCAAATGCAAATGTATTAAGCTCAAACCAAGTGTATGTGCAAATTTGGTCAAAACACCCTATGTGCATGGAATGATTGCTACAGTACATGTTTTCATGCTTAATTCACTTGCAAAATGGTTTTGGAGGCAAATGCAGGTGGAACCAAGTGAATGCAATGCTTATTTTTCAAATTCATCTTTTTCCCTCCAAATTCAAATTCAAATCAAGTGAAAAATGCCATATTTTTGTGATGAGATTTGATGAAATGTGATTAATGATTATGATAGAGCATGTTAAAACAAGATTGTAGCAACAAATCCCACTCCATTTGGCCTTGTGGCGTGAAAGTTATCCTCTTTTGAACTTCAAATTTTCTTGACAAAGATCAATCCATAATTTCTCAACCACACATGGGAAATTCATGTTCTTGGACTTTTTGGAAAGGTGAGAGCAAGATCTTCAACTTTCATGTTGGACAAAATTCCATTTGAAGCTTGCTTGGACATGTAAATTTAAGGAGAAGACCTTTCCATTTTTGGCAGTTTGAAATTACAGGTCACTTACTATTTTTGGAAACTTTTCATCTGACCTCAAATTCTTCAATGTTGATCTTTGACATGTCAAATGAGGCTTGTATGGACATGAATGAGGCCTCTCTAACCATCTCCCACCTTCAAATCCAAGATTTCATGCACGGTTGACCATAGTTGACTTTCTAGGGTTTCAGATGAACCTCAGCTTGACTGTTGAGCTTTGAACATCCAACCTTTGGCCAAACCAACTCAAAATGATCCATAGATCATATGAACTTGTTGAACCAACCTTAGGGCTTTGCTTCAATAGGAAATGCACTTGCTTGCTTGCACAACTGGATCTCCTGACCAGTCTTGACTGATGACTTGCACTTGGGCAAAGGACAATGCAATGCTATGCAGTGGACAATGTTAATGTTAATGACCTAAAAATGAAAATGTATGTACAAAATAGGAGGTGCAAATTTGAGGTGCTACAGCTGCCCCTATTCAATCAACTGGGAACCCGAATGGATGAGAGCAACGGCTGTCAGACTTTCAGGGTAAACAGGGATTGAATACCGAAAGAATCGGAAAATTTACACTCTGAGGGGATTCAAGAAATGAAAAATGCACCAATAGATGCTTCCAATGGGATCTGATACTTATCACTGGGGATTTTGATTTTCTTCAAAGGTACAGCCACATCCAGACGTCAACGGACGATGAATGGGAATAGAGAAATCACAACTAGACGCCAACGGACGACTAGGAAAAACTCGACGTTTATCGAAACCAACAGAGAGGTGACCAGACATCAACGGATGACTGGGAAAGAGATACAACCATACGTCGATGGACGACATGGGAACAACTCATTGTTTACCAAAACCAATGGAGAGGTAACTCTACTGGGGACGACCAGGAAAAACTCGACGTTTATCGAAACCAACGGAGAGGTGACCAAACATCAACGGATGAATGGGAAAGACTCGACCAGACGTCAACGGACGAACGGGAGAAGCTCGACGTTTATCGAAACCAACGGAGAGGTGACCAGACATCAACGGATGAATGGGAAAGACTCGACCAGACGTCAACGGACGAACGTGAGAAGCTCGACGTTTATCGACACCAACAGAGAAGGAGACCAGACATCAACGGACGACGGATGAACTGGGAAGACTCGACCAGACGTCAACGGACGAAAGGGAGAAGCTCGACGTTTATCGACACCAACGGAGAAGGAGAAGCTCAACGTTTATCGACACCAACGGAGAAGGAGAAGCTCAACGTTTATCGACACCAACGGAGAAGGAGAAGTACTGGGGAAAACTAATCACAACCAAACGTCAACAGACAATTGGGAAAAACTCAACGTTTATCGAAACCAACGGGGAGGTAACAGACATCAACGGATGACCTATGGGGGAAATACAACTAGATATCAACGGATAACTAGGAAAAACTCGACGTTTATCGACACCAACGGAGAGGAGAAGAGGTATATCACTATACGTCAACGGACGAATAGGAACAAACTCAACGTTTATCGAAACCAACGGAGAGGTAACCCTACTGGGGAAGAAAATACATCCAGTTGTCAACGGACAACTAGGAAAAACTCGACGTTTATCGACACCAACGGAGGGGAGAAACAAGACATCAACGGATGACCTGAAGAAAATACATCCAGTTGTCAACGGACAACTAGGAAAAACTCGACGTTTATCGACACCAATGGAGGGGAGAAACAAGACATCAATGGATGACCTGAGAGAAATACATCTAGATGTCAACGGACAACTAGGAAAAACTCGACGTTTATCAACACCAACGGAGAGGAGAAAGGACATCAACGAATGACCTGTGGGGAAAATACAACTAGATGTCAACGGACAACTAGGAAAAACTCGACGTTTATCGAAACCAACGGAGAGGTAGCTCACTGGGGATCAAGGTCACGACAGGGAGCAGACAGGAAGGAACACCAAGGATACCGGGTTGTAGGCAGAGGCAGGTGACCGACCAAAGCGTGAATTGGTTTGTGTTCCAAAACACTCATCATCCTGAAGAGAGCGAGAGCAATCTTGTTAAAGGATGGACATCCGATTCCGAACAAAGGAATACGAATCTTACTCTGATGGTGAAAACAATCAAAAGACTGACCAAAGAGCGCATGAGATATATTATCTATAGCCGTCAAAACATAGATAATACACTCGCATGGAAGATTATCCTAACCGGTTTGTAGGTTGTTAGAGGATGAATCGACCGAAAAAAGAAAGGCATCGGGATACCGAGACCAGGTATGCAAAGATGACCAATCAAAAGGGGGAAACAACAAACATTACCGACAAACGGTGAATGAAAGAGGAATATCAATACCAACAACTGGATAATGATAATCACAAAGAGGGGATTACCTCTACCGGGTTAGCAGGTAGAAAACCACGGAACAGTAACCGTCATCACTAGGATGAGCAGAAGGGTTGACTCCACAAAGGGGAGAAAAGAGGATTCACATCTACCGGTTAGTAGGTAGAAGACCGTAAAGGTAGGACTTGCAACTGCTGGTTTGTAGGCAGAGGCCAACAAATTCCGCTGAGGATAAGATGAATGAGTGCTGGTTAGTGAGCAAATATTCATTTATACCACAGGGAAGCACAAGAGACAGCCACAAGGAAGCCAGTTTAGGATCGATCCAAAAAGGCAGACTGAATCAAGACTCATCCTAATGAGGAAAGAACTCAATAGGGAAAACCCATCCCGTTAGGTGTGGGGAGGGAACGGAAACAACCGCCATCCACGAGGATATAACTCAGTGGGGAGCGCAGAAGGAAGTGAGAGACACTTTCTGCTTAAGGGGTCAACTCTATATGGAGAGATCAGACACACCCACATCTGCTAGGGGAGTAGACCAAGCTTGCAAGATGCTACCAGTTGGGGAGTAACACTGCTGGGGATACCCGCTCAACTAAGGAGTCACTTGTTGGGAAAACACCAACCTATCTACCCTGCTGGGGAACCCAATTCTGAAGTCGATCCAATATCGCGATGCTAAACTCTTCCGACAACCCATTCTCGGATGGTCACCACGACCTTGGGCTAATGGATATGTTTGCAATGCTAATGCATGAGTTTTTTTTAGCGCAATGCCCCATGATCATGGAAATGCTACGCACTAATGATGCAATATGCTATGCTTATCTAAATGATGAATGCATTAAAACACGTCTCCTTCAGAGACAACACCGGAGAGCTCCAGGAACCTTGCTGAGGATTTCAATACCACGTCAATTTCCACCCTACTGGGGAAAGACAACCTTTGTCGGGGATGACCTCCATCAAACCCGAACTGCTTGGGGAAGACTCTGCTAGGGGAGGCCACCAATGCTTATCTCTACTAGGGACAAGTTCACCGGACTCGATCCGCTCGGGGACCTTGCTGGGGAAAACTAACAACACAAACCCTCTGCTATGGAGATCCACTAGGGGAAAACACTCCACACCCTGATGGGGAAATGCATAACTCTGTTGGGAAAGGCCTACACCACTCTGCTGAGGAAATAATACACTAGGCCTTACTGGGGATAGACATCCACAACCCTGCAGAGGCCAAGCGTTCACAACACCGCTGGGGATACATCCTCAACCCTTAGGAACAAACCACCCATCGACGCTTCCACTGGGATATGGCAACCTTCAGGCTTGCTGAGGAGACACCGATCTCGAATCGGCTAGGGAGATAACACTCTCGCTAGGGAGATATGGCATATTGGACACGGACCGCCCGTCGATTTGTCGAACACTGGGGTTCACCATCCCACCATAGTGTTGACTTTCCACTTTTGAGAGCTCCCAGACTCGTCTGGACTTTTCTGATTCATCACCTTGTATTCCTGACTCCTCCGTACTCCACGGAGATCGAACTCCTGGGATTCATACCAATTTTCCAGTCCTCAGACTTTGAAGAGTCTTCTTGATTATTCTTCCAGGATCGTCGTCGTAATCCTTCACCGACCTTCCATTGTTCGTCTATCCCTTGCCCCTGATTGAACTTTGCGGGGATCTCTTGTCAAAAGGCTTCATATCATAGCCTGCAAGTGAATGAAGATATCTAACAGCACCTTCATAAGAGATCGTTAGATAAAAGCGTGCCCCAGGCGTGCCAACCTTTCAACACCTAAATCACTCAAACTTCCGAATAAGATTTCACGCTTTCAACCTTATAAGCATGCATCAGAAGGGATCTCCATGTTTCAAAATGCAAATATTCTTATCAAAATAAACGGATGTTTTCGTAATCAAAGTGGTAATGAAAACAAAAACAAAACTATTTGACTGAACACGCATTTTATTGACTGAAAAAGATGGCTCAAAATCGAGCAACACACACAGGAAGCAATCCCTGGAAAGAGGTGATCGCGCACAAAAGGAAAAATCTACCCTAATGGCAATGTGAAACCGTGATCTCATCGGGTTTCAACTCAGTTACACCTCATATGTCCTCAAGACTTTCCGCACTTTCTGTTTTCTGAACAAGACGCTTCCGATCGATCTCTGTCAGAGATTATCCATGATGTATCCAAAGCACAAACGATCATGCTGGACGCAGTTGTTCGTTTCATTCCCTCTTTTGCCTGGACCGCCTTTTCAGGTTTTCAGTCCACCGGGATACCCTTTTTTGCCCAAGTCGCCCTTGTGGGGTTTTCGACTTGCCGGGTGTACAAATTCTTTTCATTCTTTATCCCTAATTTTTGCCCGAACCTTTTCTTTTTCCTTTCTTGGTTCGCCGGGATGCCCTTTTTTGCCTGGACTCTTTTATTCTTTTTTGTCCAGCGGGTCAATTTTACGAAGTATTTTCTAACTGCGTCCGCATTCACAGGGGATGGAAAATCTTCATCATCCGTGGTTGTCGACAACAAGGCTCTATTAGAGAAAACCCTTTTGACCACGAATGGGATCCATAACTGCATATCCACTTGCCCCTAAGATCGTTGAGGAGGAAGGATCCTTTTCAATACCAGCCCTCTCACGTGGTACGCACGAGGTTGCACTTCTTGGTTAACAACACTTCATTCACTGGGTACAACTGCCTCATGACAAGTAACTGTCAGCCCTCTTCCTCAGTCAAGCTCAACGCGTCATACCGAGTCCTTATCCACTCAGCCTTCTCTAATTTCTCATCCATCAGGATTCTCCACAATGGGATCTAGACTTCAGTAGGTAGTACCACTTCTATCCCATATACGAACGAGCGCGGCGTTGCCCCAGTAGACGTATGCACCGAAAATCGATACCCAGGATACAAGCTTCGTACTCAGCCATCATTGTTGGTGCATTCACATGTTATCCAGGCAACAAAAGGAATGCGGGATCTTTTTGGCGTAACCGACACGACACTAACTCATCCACACCAACCTTCCCCATCAGACATCAGAATCCGTTCGGATTCAGGGTCAGGCCCCTCCTCTGGGATCGGTTCCTCACAATCTTTCGATTTGAGCACCTCGAGATGTCCTCATCAGGGAACTCAAACTTCCTTGGTTGATAATCCTCAATGGGTCGCTGGGCGATGTAAATAGACAATTCATTCCCCTTGATTGCTTTCTGAGAGGTATACTGAATATCGTATTCAGCCAACATCCTTTGCCCTCTCGCAACCCGTCCGGTCAATGCTAGCTTTCCAAGCATATACTTGATCAAATCCATCTTAGGAATCCACAAAGTGGTATGAACCAGCATATACTGTCTCAGTCGGCGAGCAGCCTATGCCAAAGTACAACAAGTTTTCTCGAACAGTGAATGTATTGTTTCACAGTCGATAAACTTTTTGCTAAGGTAAATTGCATGCTCTTTTCGACAAGACTCGTCATGCTGACCCAATACGCACCTCATAGACCCCTCGAGGGCTGTCACTTACAGAATTAATGACCGTCTCTCTACCAGAGTCATCAGAATCAGAGGTTCTTGCAACTTATTTATTTTCAATGCCCCTTGGCAACCATTATCCACCTGACCGTCTGCTCTTTTTTTTTTTGGTTCGGTTCAGGCATTTTTGCATTGCTTTTTCTTATTCTTTTCTTTTCTTTCTTTCTTTCTCTTTTTTTTTTGTTTGTTTGCAGGATCGACCTCGATTCCTCTTTCGTTCACAATAAGCCTCGACAACTTACCGGACAGCACTCCACAAGTGCACTGATTCGGACTCAACCTCAGTCTGAGTTGTCTCAACCCGGTCAAACGACTTGCCCCGGATTCACCAGATGCCCTTTTTCTGCTCGGGATTTTGCTATCATGTCATCAACATAGCATTTGATTCCACGATGAATCATATCATGAAACAAAGTCACTCTGATACGTGGCACCGGTATTCCTGAGACCGATTGGCATCGCTTTCGCTCTTGAAACTTGCCTCCAGGCAGAACCAACTTTCACTTCCTTTCCGACCTCGGCGGTACCTGGATTATCAATCTTGAATCGCTCCTCGTGCGGTTGAATCACCTTCTCCTCTTGTCTTAACAACCTGGCTAATTCCAGCAGATCACAATCTTCTTCGCCTTATTCTTCGGCATGATAGATCGGATTGTCGAAGTCATACAGAGGTGTAACCGAATTGTTGTCAATGAGATCAGGAGAAAAGTCACTTTTGAGGTCGGAACAAGACAAATCAAAAGGAAAGAAAAATGAAAATAAACATTGCCATTTTTATTTTTTTAAACTGCAAAAATAATTGAAAAACAGGGAACACCGCTTTTAATCACAAAACATCCATTCATTACTGATGCAAAATGTTGCAAAATGAAACACACAAGATGGCCCTTACAATGGACCATTACGTTTCGGGCAAAACGTATGGCTTTCATGTAAACAAAATTGAAACACAGAAATACTATTCTTCTGGATGAGTGACATTGGCGATCTTGGAGGCCTTCCAATTCTCTGGTACGCACGATTTTATCCACGCCTCGAGCTCGCGGTCATGGTCAATCTCTTCACTCACTGAACGAGCATGATCAGGATCCAGCATTCCTGCACTGACAAAGGTGTACGGTGGACGACATCCTCTGTTTGGTCTAGACGACTTTTGATCCGGCTGATAACCGACCCCAAACATGTCTGCTTTTACCATAATATCAATGATCCTTCCCCAGCCATGGGCCTCTCTGTTCTTCACCACTTCTAGGGCTTGTTTATAAGAAGAAATGGACAGCCTTTTCTCTTTCTCAGCAACAAGGGCATTCTCCACCTTGACGGTTTCAATTGCTTGACTTGGTGTTTCAACTTTTTCACTGTCCGTTTCTACTTCCTTCATCTTCTGGGTAGTGTCTCCCATCACTACACATCCCTTTGTGGCGACGGCCGCACAACAAATATCAGCACTAGGGAAAGCTCCATCCTTCATCAGAGGTTTTGGAACCACAGACATTGGAACCTTTAACTGATCCTCCTCAGTCACCTCCATTCTTCTCTTGGCCTTTTTCACCATCTTCACTTTTACAGGACCCTGCCTGTGTACGGGGTTGACATCTCCATTGATTATCTGTGCCAAGTTGATAACTTTAGAGTCCACCATGTCCTGGACGACATGCCTGAAAGCTCTACAACCCTCAATGCTGTGCCCGGGTGCCCCAACATGGAAATCGCACCTGGCATTCTCATCATAGTTTGGAGGCCTCCGCTGCCGTTCCACGGGAATCAATATCCTTGGGCGGACTAACCCCAGATCCCTCAATCTTTTGAACAAGAGAGTATAAGTCACAGGTGGCTCCTCAAACTGACGATCAACCTTCTCCTTCTTCACTAGGCTCTTAGCCCTCGGTGCTCTCGGTTGAGGTGGTGGTTGTTGATGTGGTACAGGTGGATTACCAACAGGAGTGGTTACAACGGCAACATAAGGGTGATAACGATCCTTACCGCGTTCTTTCTTTGTCTCCACACCTCCTGCTTCAACCTCCTTTTTGAGTGAACCACTGCCAGATGGTTTCCTTGCCACAGTACTAGAGGGGTTGTTTGCTTCGGCTGAAAGAGCCTTTTCCTGAACTTTCTCCTTGATTATCCAGCCTTCAATTCTTTCCAATCTCTCAGCCATTGCTTTCTTCCCCAGGGCAAGCCCTTGCACCACACTGAACAACTCCCTTATCATCTCTTTCATCTCAAGAATGTCGGCGCTGGGTGGATCCATCCTGAACAGAAGAGCTATGCGCACCGGTTGACACCTACAAAACAGCAAATGGGTTAGTATGACTCACACATGCAATGTCTATCCGTATCAGGAATATTCTGTCCTTTGATTCTAGCGTCACTGAGACAAATAATTTTTCATCAATAACATTCTGACATCTGGCTATCTCTCAACCAGAATCTTAATCAAAAATGGACCCTGAGTACGGGTAGACATGAGTTGAATGCAGGTGAATGCGAAATGATAATGATGCAAATGCATGAATGCAGGTCGCTGTGCCGCCAAGTCATCTGAAGACCCATCAAGTCTCTGAACCAGTCACAGTCATCTGAGGGACTAAGTCACCATAAATCCAACTGGGGGAAGTTCCGAAATAAACGGAACCGGAGATTACATCTTATCATCATAGGAACATCCACTTGAATGGACGACAACCAGATCTTCTGAACGAGTACTCTCAAATTCAACCCGGGGATCCGAAATAAACGGAACCCGCTGACAGATATCACAGACAGAATTCCGGCGTGACAAAAGTAAGTACCCACAAGTTCATCTGAACCAAAGTCACCATCAGTACTCAGAGTCACCAACAAGTCATCTACAGTACCTGCAAAGATGATCATTCCCTCCCCACTCACGGGTGTTGTCTAGGTCAGGGTAAGGTCGAGAGAAACGCAACATAAATAACCTTTCGCAGAATATCATCATATACACACCCAAAGTATGTAACGATAATATCCCACCAGGGTCTGAACTGCTCGTGATATCAATGTTCCGCTAAGTGGCGCATACCACCCGCTTCCCATGAATCACTCTATTCCTAGGTTTCCTAGATTTCACTCATAGCCTGGGTATTGGGCCTTTTACCTCGAGTAACTCCCACCCCCAAACAGAGAAACACAGCACAGCCAACACAGATGAATATGAATGAATGCAACCATTAATGCAAACAATAAATAAATGAATGCAATAAATAACAGCAAACAACAACCAAAACCCTAACCTAGAGAGTGCTAGGACTGACTCGCTTAGGGAAGATGGACCAGCAAGAGGTCAACTTCTCTATTAATCCCCAGCAGAGTCGCCAGCTGTCGCATTACGCGAAAAAACCGGCGGGAAAACAAAACAACAGAGCCGCCACCGTGCGTTATTTATCCCAAAAGAGGGAAAGGAAACGCTCGAAGTAAACCTGGAAAGAACATGGTCTCGCGACCAAAGAGAATGGGATCGGGAGTCGGTTATGCGAAGGGAAGGTATTAGCACCCCTACGCATCCGTCGTACTCGACGGGATCCACGCACAAAAGGAAGGATAAAGGTTGCTAAACACTACTCAAACATCAAACACTGGCTGAAAGAGACACAGAAAACAAAAGAAACTAACTCGGCAGGATATCGCATCCTGGGCCTACGTAGTCTGTCAAGCACAGACATCAGATTCGACGTAGTTCGGGACAGGGGAAACGTGCTCGCTAGGATATCGCATCCTATGCATACGTATCTTCTCTGACTGGAGAAGAATCAGAGCACTCTTAGCTCGGCTAACGCACGCAAGACAAAACCACACAGGAAATCGATTGCCAATCGCTGGACTTACGTCAGACTCCACACAAAGAGGCAAACATGGAGGTCGAAGGCCAATCGCTGGACTTACATCATACTCCGAACCAACAAACACACACACAGGAAACCGACTGCCAATCGCTAGACTTACGTCAGAGTCCAAACAAAACAAACCAGACACAGGAAACCGACTGCCAATCGCTGGACTTATGTCAGTCTCCAAACACACACAAAGGGGTTACAAAGAAAAAAGGGCGCCCGGAGAGATCAGCTCATCTCCTGCCTACGTACCTCATCTGGTATGAGGATCAGGGCGACGTAAATCACTGCTCAAACACACATCAAACACTGGCTGAAAGAGACACAAGAAAACAAACAATACTGACTCGGCAGGACATCGCGTCCTGGGCCTACTTAGTCTATCAAGCATAGACATCAGAGTCAAAGTAGTTCAAACTGGGGGAAAACATGCTCGCTAGGATGTCGCATCCTATGCATACGTATCTTCTCGGACAAAGAAGAATCAGAGCATTCGCAGCTCAGCTCACGCACACAAACAAAACCACACAAACACGGGCAAACATGGAACCCGAATGCCAATCGCTGGACTTACATCAGCTTCCGAACCAAACACACCCACACTGGAAACCAGATGCCACTTGATGGACTTATACCAGACTCCAAGCACACAACAAGAGGATACGAAATGCCAATCGCTGGGCTTACATCCATCTCCTGACACACACAAGACAAAACAAAAAGGGCGCCCGGAGAGATCAGCTCATCTCCTGCCTACGTACCTCATCTGGTATGAGGATCAGGGCGACGTAGTTCCCCTACGGAGGGACACAAGGCTAGCCTAACCAAATAACAGAGGGAGACACAACTAGGGAGACTACGACTCGAGCCTAGATGTTATCATGCAAATCATCCCTAAGTTAAGGTTGCTATCTAACTTGCACAGGAAGCAAGCTATCCTAAACATGACTTGCACAGGAAGCAAGCCACACTAACCTGAACTAGAAAGCACAAGCAATCAATCAAAAGCACAAAGCAAGCACACACACTATATACACACAAAGTGGGGCTCAAACAAGGGCTAGGTCTTAGTTGAGGGGTCATATCAACCTCAACAAACAGACACTGTAATCAGGTGAAGTTTGCTCTTAACCCTAACATTGAGAGTTAGGGTGAAGCAGATGAAATGGTGAGTGAAGATGAGACTTCACAGCTCTTATCCCTGGCCAGGGAGAGCTTCAAGACAATGCAAGTGTGGGTTCAGAAGGTGGGAACCCTTCTACACTTATGACTGACACAATGTACAATGATCTTGGGTTAGTATCTGTAATGCATCAACACAGTGGTGTGAGCAAAGCAGATGACACACAGAATAGCAGGGGATGGATTGCACATCCCTGGTATCTGCCAATGCCTCTTCACTTAGGAGGTCTTTGGATATGTACAAGGACAAATATAAACAAACACAAACATTGCCTCTTAAGGAGGACTTCAGACAGGTGCCTGGCCAAGTAACAGGCCAGGTCTTCCAGACTACATGGAGTTAGGATGTTATACCTCAATGCTCAAGCTATCAAGCAAAGCAAGAGCAAGTTCACAAGGGAACTAAAGCAACTAAAGTACCTGAAAACAATCCAAGATAATTAGTATACCAATCACAAAGCCAACACAAGCAAATAAGAATCAACAGTCAACACTATCAATCACATGTACAAAGCACAAGCCCAAAGCAAGTGAGCTAAGCATCCTACAAAATAGAACAAGTTAGTTCATAACAATCAACCAAACCCAATCAACTTGCATTAATCTCCTTAAAGCATTTGCTTCCTAACCTGAAAAGCAAACTCAAACATGAGAAACAAGACCACTAGGACAAGCCTAGGGTCAAAAGGAAGTGAAAAATTCAAAACAGCAAGTGAAAATTGATCAAAACCAAGATTAAACAATTGGGAATCCAATCCAAGTGGTTTCACATTCATATCATTCATCATTATCATTTCATGAAGGAAAAAGCACAAAACATGCAATCTAGAACCTCAAAGGACCAAACAGAATGATCACAATCAAATCAATACCAAAAAATTTCAATAAATCCTCAAAGAATTCATGATCAAACAGCATCCATAACATGACAATCACACCAAATTTCATCTTATTTGGATCAAGGGAAACAAGTCAATGAAATTCATAAAGTCAAAGCATCATCAAGCAAGCTCATACAAGGCATCAAAACATGCATCCACTTCAAGCAATCATAAAACAGAAACAAAACATGATAAATGAATGGGATTAAAACCATGGCAAACTTTAAGATGTCTATAACACACATGCCAAATTTCAAGTCCATCCAATAATGCATGAGGATTTCACAAATCAAATGAAAACATGTCTCACAAGAAGTCAACAATTGGTCAAACAGGGGAGAAATTATCAAACAAATAGGAAATGCATTCAAAAATTCCAGGAAAATTCACACGCATTTTCAACATTCACAAGTATCTTCATGCAAAAATCCAGACCATTTTGAGTTTAATAAGCATGGTAACAAAAATCAACAAGTTGGACATGAATGGTGTGACACAAATTGTCACACCTCTATTCAAAAAATCATATCCCATCAACCAGCAATGATAAAATCACAAACTCTATACCAAAATGACCATGAAAATGTCTAGTTTAAGCTCAAAAAATTTCAGCTCCATCCAATTAAGCAACATCATTTCACAAGCAAAATGGCAAGGTATATACAAATTGGACACACATGAACAAACCCTAGGCAATTTAAAAATCCACACGTGCATAAATTCTGGAAAAATCACCATAAAATACTAGAGGTCATGAGGAACAAGGTGCAAAAAATCCCATCTCATTTGGACAAATATTCGTTGACTTATGATTTTTGGAAGATCAACATGTGAAATGAAATAAAAATTGAAAAAGGAAAATGATTAAATGGATTTAAAAGGCTGCAGTGGCAATTTCGTAAATAAGACACTCACTTAATGAAACGCACCGTTTCATTAAGTGAGGTGGCTTGCTGGGATTCGTTTCATGGTTGATAAACGTCCAAACTCAAGCAAGGCAACGAAGCACAGATCAAACGCGAATTTGGAAGGGAAAAATTAGGGTTTATCGCGTATTCAACATGTTCATCTTCAGCAAGAACTTTTTTCTCAGAAATTGGAAATGGATACACCATTGTGTTCATCTCATCATGCATAACAACAATATAACAATGATTTAACCTAATTCAAACTATCATGGACGAATCGAACAGAATAACATCCAACCATCAAACTTCATTTCAACATATCTCTCTTAATACTCAATGATATTTCACGATTTAAAGTTCATTACAACCAGCATGGCAAGATCTATGATAAGCATAGCATGATTCCAAGAATGGTAAGGATCGAATTCCAACCTGATTTGAAGAACAGAGATGGATTCGTGGTTGCTTGTCCTTATAGTGTAGAAACATCACTTCTTTGATGCTCCAGGAGATGAATGAGTGAAGATCCTAGCTCAGCAACGCTTGATGATGCTCCAAATTTGAACTGCCATGGATGAAGCTTCTTCTAACAACACAAGAAAACAGTCCAACAGATGCGAATTTCTGCTTGCAAAAGCTTCAGCAATACTTGGAGATGAAGGATCCTTGAAGACAGCACAAGCTTCTTTGGAAAATTTTACAGAAAAAATGAAATGAAAAGTTGAGAGAGTTTTTCTTTTTTAGATGTAGATCTGAGTAAGAGTGGATGTTTTGTGTGTTTTCTGTTAGAATTAACCATATATACCAACTGTTAATGAACTTTGTTAATTATGGTTAAGCAAAATGCAAATGGTTAATGAAAATGAGTGTTATGGCCAAATTGCTAAATCACCTCATTATGCATGGGGTGCATGCTACAGTGCACGAAAATGGGCCTAAACATATTCCAAATATGATTTTCAGTCAAATGCAATTGGTAGAAAGTGTAGAAAATGTTTATTTTGAAAGTCACTTTTTTACCCCTCCCTTTTTTAATTCAAGTCACTTGAAAAATGCCATTTTGATTGGATGATTTTTGATGAAATGTGATGAAGGATTTGGATAGAACATGTCAAATGTGACTTGTAGCAAAAAACCTCACTCAATTTGGCCAAATGGTTCAAGAGTTATGCCACTTTGAAGTTCAAAAATTCTTGACAATGATTTGATCATAACTTGCCAACCACAAATGAGAAATGAGTGTTCTTGGACTGTTTGGAAAGGTGAGAGCAAGATCTTCAACTTTCATGTTGGACAAAATTTCATTTGAAGCTTGTATGATGATGTAAATTTGAGGAGAAGAACTTTCTATTTTTGGCAGTTTTCAATTACAGGTCACCTACTATTTTTGGCAATTTTTCATCTGACCTCAAATTCTTCAATCTTGATCTTTGAAATGTCAAATGAGACTTGTATGGACATGAGTGAACCCTTTCAAACCATCTCCCACCTTCAAATCCTTGATTTCAGGCACAGTTGACTTTGGTTGACTTTCTAGGGTTTCTGGGGGATTGAACCATGACTGATGACTCCTGAGCACCCAAACCTTGACCAAACCACTTCAAAGGGACCCATATATCATGTGAACATGTTGAACCAACCCTAGGGCTTTGCTTCCTTGAGAAATGCATTTGCTTGCTTGTTTGACTGATCCTCCTAACCAGTTGACCTAATCTTGTCTGATGACTTGCACTTGGGCAAAGGACAATGCAATGTTATGCAGTGGACTATGTTATGTTAATGACCTAATATGAAAATGAATGTACAAAAGGTAGGTGCAAATTTGAGGTGCTACAGCAGGGACAAAGGACTAGCCTAACCAGATACAAAGGGAGACACAACTAGGGAGACTACGACTCGAGCCTAGATGTTATCATGCATATCATCCCTAAGTTAGGGTTGCTATCTAACTTGCACAGGGAGCAAGCTAAACCTAAGCAGCACAAACAATCAAAGCAAACAATCACAAATAGCACACACTATATACAAACAAAGTAGGCTCACACAGGGGTTAAGCTTTAGTCAAGGGGTCATGTCAACCTCGACAAACAAGCCACTGTATCAGGGTGATGTTAGCTCTTAACCCTAACATTGAGAGTTAGGGTGAAGCAGATGAAATGGGAAGTGAAGATGAGACTTCACAGCTCTTATCCCTGGCCTGGGAGAGCTTTTAGATAAAGGAAGTGTGGGTTCAGAAAGTTAGAACCCTTCTACACTTATGACTGACTCAACATAGATCTTGGGTTAGGATCCACAAGGCATCAACATGTGATGTGAGCCAAGGGATGACACACTGAGTAGCAGGAGATGGACTACACATCTCTTGTGTCTGCCAATGCCTCTTCACTTAGGAGGTCTTTGATATGTACAGGGGACAAAGATAAACAAGCACAAGCATTGCCTCTTAAGGAGGACTTCAGACAGGTGCCTGGCCAAGTAATAGGCCAGGTCTTCCAGACTACATGCAGTTAGAAATTTATACCTCAGTGCTCAAGCTATCAAGCAAAGCAAAAGCAAGTTCACAATGGAACTATAGCAACTAAGGTACCTGAAAACAATCCAACATAATCAGTATACAACTCAAACAAAAATCAAACAGACAGCTACAAGTCAACAGACAACTGTACATAAACAGACAAACAAGCATCAATGCACAAAGGTGCAAGCCACAAGGCCTAGGTTCAAGTCTCAAAGCCTACAAAACAAACTCAAAGTTAGTCATCAACAAGCAATGGATCAACTCCAAATGAGTGAATATCATCAAGCATGTCAATTGTGCTTTTTAACCTGAAACAAAGCTCAAATGTGAGAAGCAAACCTCTAGGACAAGGCCTAGGGTCAAAATGAGAGAAATAATTCAAAACAGAACATGAAAATTGGCAAGAATCAAGCTCAATCAAATAAGAACAAAATCCAAGTGGTCTCACATTCATATCATTAACCAATTTCATTTCATCAAGCATAGAAGGCAAAGCATGCAATTTGAAAGCTCATAGAACCAAACAGAATGGATCAATCCACATTAACTCAATAACATATCAATAAATCCCAAGAAAAATCATGGCTAAACAGAACTCAAAACATGATCAGCACACCAAAATTCAAGTCATTTGGATAAGTGTAAGCATGAAAAATAAAATCCATAAGGCAAGGTATGCATAAAGCAACTCAAATGAGGGCACAAAATCACGCATCAACTTCAAGCAAGCATAAAACAGAATCCAAACATGATATGGACATCAAACCAAAGCCATGGCAAACTTCAAGGTGTGTAGAACACATGTGCAAAATTTCAGGTCCATCCAATAAACATCAAGAATTTCACAAATCATATAAGATCATGACTCACAAAAAGTCCACAAATGGTCAAACAGAAGAGAAATTCTCAAACAAATTGGAAATGCACTCAAAAATTCTACAAAATTCACACTCAATCCTAACATCCAGAAGAGTCAACATGCAAAAATTTAGATCATTTGGCATTCAATAGTCATGGTAAATAAAATCAGCAAGTCCAGCAAACAAAGGTGTGACACAAATTGTCACACCTACATTCATCATAGCATATCTCCACAACCAGAAATGATAAAATCACAAACTCTATACCAAAAAATCCCTAATGCTGTCTAGATTAAGCATGCAAATTTTCAGCTCCATTGGATTAAGCATCATCATTTCACAACCAAAATAGCAAGCAAGGTGCAACAAAACACATGTATGAACATTCCCTAGCTAAACTAAAAATCCAGGCGTGCACAATTTTTGTAAAAATCATCCAAAAATACTAGAGATCATGATGAACACAATGGAAAAAATCTCATCTCATTTGGACAATCCATCAAGGAGATATGAATTTTTTGAAGTGATTGAAAAAATTAAAAACATGTGAAATGGCATATAGAACATGGAAGCATATAATGAATTAAAATGCCAAAGCAAATTGAAGTCACCATCTGCCAGAATCGAACCGCGTATGTTTTTAAAAGTGGCGCCACCATAAGTGAAACGCACCGTTTCACTTATGCTTATGTGGCATGGCAAAACGCGCTGAGCCAATCATTGCGCCACGCGGTACTACATGCAGCCAATACAAAGCCATAAACATGAAAAAACATGCAACCAACGCGTGAACAAGATCAAACAGGCCTGGAATTACAAAACCCTAAGTTCTTCATATGTTCTTCAACAGATTTCCAGGCGATGAACTTTTGTTCCAGAAATTGACAAACAATACATCATTACACTCGCCTTAGCATGCACATTAATAATCTAACATCCATTCAACCTAAATCTCAACAACATGTCCAAATCGAGCAAGATAAGTTTCAATCATCAATCTTATATTCAACATTTCTCATTCAATTCTTGATAAAAATTAAAGATACGAAGCTCAGCATACTCCACATGGCAAGATCTATCAAATGCACATCATAATTTCCACAATTACAAGGATCGAATTCTAACCTTCAAAGGATTGCAGATCTGGAATTGCAGTTTTCTGGCCTTGGCAAGGTGAAACAGTTGCTCAATAATGATTAGAGAGATGAAAGGATGATGAACAACAGCTCAATCGCGCCTAATCTTGATGAAATCTCCAGCTGCCATGAAAGTGCATGAACTTCAACAGTCTTGATTCAGCTTCGAAAATGATGATTGCTTGCTTCAATGATCCTCAATTATGCTTGTAGATCAATGCTAGATCATGAACTAGGCAAGGTTCTTGGAGGAATTTGCAGAAAAAAGTGAGAGAGCCAAAGATGAAGATTATGCAATTTGATATAGATCTAGTTAGAATGAAAATGTTAATCTGTTTTCTGTTATGATTAGAGTTATATATGATGTGCTAATGATCTTCCTAATCATGATTAGGCAAATGCAAATGTATTAAGCTCAAACCAAGTGTATGTGCAAATTTGGTCAAAACACCCTATGTGCATGGAATGATTGCTACAGTACACGTTTTCATGCTTAATTCACTTGCAAAATGGTTTTGGAGGCAAATGCAGGTGGAACCAAGTGAATGCAATGCTTATTTTTCAAATTCATCTTTTTCCCTCCAAATTCAAATTCAAATCAAGTGAAAAATGCCATATTTTTGTGATGAGATTTGATGAAATGTGATAAATGATTATGATAGAGCATGTTAAAACAAGATTGTAGCAACAAATCCCACTCCATTTGGCCTTGTGGTGTGAAAGTTATCCTCTTTTGAACTTCAAATTTGCTTGACAAAGATCAATCCATAATTTCTCAACCACACATGGGAAATTCATGTTCTTGGACTTTTTGGAAAGGTGAGAGCAAGATCTTCAACTTTCATGTTGGACAAAATTCCATTTGAAGCTTGCTTGGACATGTAAATTTGAGGAGAAGACCTTTCCATTTTTGGCAGTTTGAAATTACAGGTCAATTACTATTTTTGGAAACTTTTCATCTGACCTCAAATTCTTCAATGTTGATCTTTGACATGTCAAATGAGGCTTGTATGGACATGAATGAGGCCTCTCTAACCATCTCCCACCTTCAAATCCAAGATTTCATGCACAGTTCACCATAGTTGACTTTCTAGGGTTTCAGATGAACCTCAGCTTGACTGTTGAGCTTTGAACATCCAACCTTTGGCCAAACCAACTCAAAATGATCCATAGATCATATGAACTTGTTGAACCAACCTTAGGGCTTTGCTTCAATAGGAAATGCACTTGCTTGCTTGCACAACTGGATCTCCTGACCAGTCTTGACTGATGACTTGCACTTGGGCAAAGGACAATGCAATGCTATGCAGTGGACAATGTTAATGTTAATGACCTAAAAATGAAAATGTATGTACAAAATAGGAGGTGCAAATTTGAGGTGCTACACCTCTCATTGGTACACAAGACGGAATTAACTACAACCTTGCTTTGGCTCGTCGTCAACTTGGGTTCCCCTTGAGAGATAAACCTAATAACACTTTGTTAGAAGGTATTTTCTATCAAGAGGGTAAAGATCCCCAACATTTGAAGCAGAAGATTGTGCATGGTTGGCATAATGTGCATAGGAAAGGAAGATCCTAGCTTGGCCCGCGCAACTGTGTAGCTTTGAAAGCTTACACTCTTTGGGTGAAGAAGAGAGCTTTGGAGTTGAAGATGCCTTATCCTTGTGAAATACCTATGTCTATGGTTGTGGTTGAGCCATTGACTCTACCTAACCAAGATGTAGAGGAGTTGGAAGACACACTCGCCAAGATGAAGCAAGAGAAGGATATATGGGAAGAGCGTTTCCGTGCTTTGAGCAAGAAGTATGAAGAGTTGCAGTTAGAGTCTAAGGACAAAGATGCACATATTGAGCTACTTGAAGACCAAGTGACAAAGAGACAGAGAGAGCCAGAGGTTTCATCTACTATCCTGCCTCAACCTTCCGTTGCTTGGACGAACATTATTAATCAACTTGTCCTCGAAAAGACTCAGATGAAGGCTTCTTTTGAGACCGAGATTCGACGCATTCGGAGGAAGTACGCGCCTTCAGCCAGATCTTCTGATATTTATAGGGATCCTTAGGATGACTAGTCTTCTTTTCTCTTGTATTTTCATTTGGTTTCTGAAATTATACTCAGTGTAATCCTTCCAATTACATAAATAAAAAGAGATTTTGTGGTCATATTAAATTGTTTCAATTATTGTTATATATTTGCAAATGATATAGTAAGTTCCTTGAAAATAGAAATAAATAAACAAGCATTGCATGCATCATTTGCATAAGAAGGTTTCTCTTTCGTCAGATGTCTCATTGGTGTTTCTTCTGTGCTTTAGCCAAGCTGACTCATTGGTACAACACCCGCACCAATCATCTCAGAATTATGGAGCATCTAGAGAAAGAGAACAGAGAACTGAAGGACGAGATCGCCCGACTGACTGCCATGATGGAGTTAGTGTTGGCTGCTCAGAGCCAAGCTTCTCCAAAGCCTATAACTCCTCCTCCTCAGAGGACAGTTATTTCAGAGGTGGCTACCTCTACCATGCCTGCTGCTACCGCTCATTTTGCGCCTACTATGCATGCCGGATTCCCGTGGGGAATGTCGCCGAACTTTATGCCTGAAGGCTTTGCGCCTACTTTTGCTTCCATGCCGACATCTAGCCCGATCATGTCTGTGCCACCTCCCATTGTGCACACTTTACCTCGTGTAGAGGACACCATTTATCACTTCGAGCCGTCTGAGGGTCCGGATGTTTACGAAAAAATGGATGAAATGAAGGATCAGTTTCTTGAGTTGCACAAGGAATTGAAGACGCTAAGGGGCAAGGACTTGTTTGGAGAGAGTGCTGCTGAGTTGTATTTAGTGCCCAACGTCAAGATCCCGGTGAAGTTCAAAGTGCCTGACTTTGAAAAGTATAAAGGGAACACATCTCCACTCAGTCATCTAGTGATGTATGCTCGCAAGATGTCTACCCAGACTGACAATGATCAACTGTTGATTCACTACTTCCAAGACAATCTAACCGGTGCTGCGCTCAGATGGTATATGGGGTTGGATAGTGCAAGCATTCACACCTTCAACGAATTAGGAGAGGCTTTTGTCAAGCAGTATAAGTACAACATGGATATGGCGCCTGATAGAGATCCGCTGAGGTATATGTCTCAGAAGGATATGGAGACATTTAAAGAGTATGCGCAGAGATGGAAGGAATTGGCTGCCCAGATGACTCCTCCCTTGGAGGAAAAAGAGATGACAAAGATCTTTCTAAAAACGCCGAGTTCATTTTATTATGAACAAATGATTGTTAGTGCCCCCAGTGACTTTACCGAAATGGTAAACATGGGGATGAGGCTCGAGGAAGGAGTCTGAGAAGAACGTTTATCAAAAGATGAAGCATCGTCAAATAAGAGGTATGGCGGCAATTTTGGGAAGAAGAAGGACAGTGAAGCGAATGCAATTTCTAGTGGAAGGCAGAGGAGGCCTCAGGTCAGAAGGAATAAACCATCCCGTCAACATCACCATCAAGTATCTTATGTCATTCCAGTTTTCTCTAATAATCAGTCAACACCAGTTAAACAACAACAATACCAATAACAATCATTATCAACAAAACTTTGAGAGGAAGAAGGTCTCTTTCAACCCGATTCCTACGTCTTATGCAGAATTGTATCCATCTTTGGTTCTCAAGAACCTAATCCAACCAAGAAACCCTCTGCAAATTCCAGAACCACTTCCATGGTGGTACAAGCCTGAGCTCTGTTGTGCTTTTCACCAAGGAGCACCCGGATATGACATCAAGAATTGTTATCCGCTCAAGTATGAGGTTCAAAATCTGATGAAGAGTGGAATGGTATCCTTTGAGGACCGCGCACCGAACGTAAAAGAAAATCCATTACCCGCCCATGGGAACTCTTTTGTGAATATGGTGGATGGTTGTCCTGGCGAGTTTAAGGTTTTTGATGTGCATTTCATTCGGAGGTCCTTAGTGCAGATGCATAAGGACATTTGTTTGGTGAGTGATTGTGAGCATGACCATGATGGTTGTGCTGTTTGCAATGTTAATTCAAGGGGTTGCAAAGTTGTGAAAAGGGACATCCAACGACTGATGGATGAAGGCATAATTCAGATTGTCCAATCCCATCATGTAGATGACGATGTGAATGTCATAGTGCCCATTTTCAAGCAGCCAGAGAAATTGGTAATCCAGTACGACAACAACAACAATAATAATGTCAGCAATAAATCAGTATCGCCGTTGGTTATACGGTTAGCGGGCCCAGTCCCGTATTCATCTAATAAAGTTGTGTCGTATCAGTATAATGCTACAATGATAAAATATGGTCAAGAGGTCCCATTGCCTACGACTAGCTCTGTAGTGAGCATTGCTGATGTTACCAAGGTGACCTCCAGTGGTCGAGTGTTTGGGCCGGTGTTCCCAAACTATAAAGAAGAATCAGTTGTTGGAAAGAAGGTGGAAGTTCCTGTTGTAGATCCAGTTGGTGCTTCAAAGGGTAAGTCTGGTGAATCCAGCGATTTGAAGGCTAACGATGATGATGAGGTACTTTGTTAGATCAAGAGAAGTGAGTTCAATATGGTGGAGCAGCTGCTCCAAACCCCCTCAAAAATCTCAGTGTTGTCTCTGCTCATGAATTCTGAAGCGCACAGAGAAGCACTGCAGAGAGTTTTGGAACAAGCATTTGTAGAACATGATGTTATAATGGATCAATTCGATCATATCATGGCTAACATCACTTCTTGCAATAATCTTAGCTTCTATGATGAAGAACTCCCTGAGGAGGGTAGAAATCATAATCTAGCTTTGCACATTTCTATGAATTGCAAAGATGATGCTTTGTCGAATGTGCTTGTTGACACTGGGTCGTCACTGAATGTATTGCCGAAGTCAACCCTGTCAAAATTGTCATATCAAGGAACGCCTATGAGGATAGCGGTGTAATCGTCAAAGCTTTTGACGGTTCACGCAAAACAGTTATTGGTGAAGTGGATCTTCCAGTTAAGATAGGTCCGAGTGATTTTAAAATTACTTTTCAAGTAATGGATATCCACCTGGCCTATAATTGCTTATTGGGAAGGCCATGGATCCATGAGGCAGGAGCTGTTACCTCTACTTTGCATCAGAAACTCAAATTTGTGAAGAATGGAAAGCTTATGATCATTGGCGGGGAGAAGGCGCTATTGGTTAGCCACCTGTCATCTTTCTCTTATGTTAAAGTTGAGGATGAGGTTGGAACTCCGTTCCAAGCCTTGTCTATTGCTGCTGAAAAGAGAGTTGGGGCACCTATGTCCTCATTGAAAGATGCAAGGAAGATTGTAGAAGAAGGCAGTGTTGATCAGTGGGGGCGCATGGTAGAGGTCTCCGACAATAAAGGCAGAACCGTTTTGGGGTTCAAGCGAGGTTCATCAACCGCAAGGTCTGAAGATATGCAACTTAGCTTCCGTAGTGGAGGGTTCATTCATGGTAATGAACAACACTTAGCTGCTGTGCTAGAAGATGACAAAGAGGAAGACTGCACCAATTTTGTGACGCGTGGAAAGGCTTGCAACAATTGAACTGCTGTTGATGTTCCTGTTATTTTGCATCGATCTAAGTAATTGCTTTTATATGTTTTAAAATCCTTCTCCTATGCCTAAGAGAGAAGCGAAGATTGTTTGGGCATTTTCAAATTGATCATTAATAAAATTTATTCTATTCATCCACATCTATGATGTTTTGTTTTTTACTTTTTGTTTATTCTGAAAATGGTAATCACAAAAAACATAAATAAACAATATAATTGTCCATCTGAATAATATTTGGTCACAAATCCACTTCTCTAAAATCAAAATATCAAATCATTATGCAGGTTGGTTTCTAACCCCATTGAATACATTGATCCTTCTCCTTCTCCAAATTTTGAATTCCCTGGGTTTGAGGCCGAGGAGGAAAGTGATGAAGAAGTGAAGAATTATCTCGTCTTCTTGAACAAGATGAAAAAACCATTCAGGCGTTTGAAGAGCAGATTGAGCTAGTCAACTTGGGTTCCGAGGATGATGTGAAGGAAGTCAAGATTCGGTCTCGACTGTGTCCAGATGTCAAGAGGGGTTGATTGATCTTCTTTGAGAGTATTCAAATGTGTTTGCTTGGTCCTATCAAGACATGCCTGGTTTGGATTCTGAGATTGTGGAGCATAGATTACCGTTGAAGCCAGAATGCCCGCCAGTCAAGCAGAAGTTGAGAAGAATGCATCCTGATATGGCTGTGAAGATCAAAGATGAAGTGCAAAAGCAGATTGATGTCGGTTTCCTTGTAAATGCTGAGTATCCGCAATGGGTAGCCAATATTGTGCATATGCCGAAGAAAGATGGAAAAGTCCGCATGTGTGTCGACTATAAAGATTTGAATAAAGCCAGTCCGAAAGGTGATTTCCCTTTGCCACACATTGATATGTTGGTAGACAATACTGCTAAATTCAAAGTCTTTTAGTTTATGGATGGATTTTCCGGATATAATTAGATCAAGATGGCACCCGAAGATATGGAGAAGACCACATTCATTACGCCTTAGGGAATATTCTGCTATAAAGTGATGCCTTTTGGTTTAGAGAATGCCGGTGCAACTTACCAAAGAATAATGACTACTCTTTTTCATGATATGATGCATAAAGAGATTGAAGTTTATGTCAATGACATGATTGCTAAATCGATTGATGAAGAGGAACATGTTGAGCATTTGTTGAAGCTATTCCGGTGTTTGAGGAAGTATAAACTCCTCTTGAATCCCAATAAGTGTACATTTGGTGTCCGTTATGGTAAGTTGTTGGGCTTTATTATCAGCGAGAAGGGTATTGAAGTCGATCCTGCCAAGGTCAAAGCAATACGAGAGATGCCTGCGCTCAAAACCGAGAAGTAAGTCAGAGGTTTTCTCAGCCGCTTGAATTATATCTCCAGATTCATTTCACACATGACTGCCACATGTGCGCCTATATTCAAGCTTCTTCGGAAAGATCAGTCTTGTGATTGGACCGAAGATTGCCAGAAAGCTTTTGACAGTATCAAAGAATATTTGCTTGAACCTCCAATTTTGTCTCCACCTGTTGAAGGAAGACCGTTGATCATGTATCTGACAGTGCTCGAAGATAGTATGGGTTGTGTTCTTGGTCAGCAAGATGAGACTGGAAAGAAAGAATTGGCAAGTTACTACCTCAGTAAGAAGTTCACCGACTGTGAGACTCGGTATTCTATGCTTGAGAAAACTTGTTGCGCATTGGCCTCGGCTGCTAAGCGTCTGGGCCAGTATATGTTGAATCATGCCACTTGGTTGATATCCAAAATGGATCCGATCAAGTATATATTTGAGAAGCCTGCTCTAACTGGGATGATTTCCCGTTGGCAGATGTTGTTATCAGAGTATGATATCGTGTCAATGACTAGAAACTTTTGAAGGATAGGAAACAGTCCAATCACTCTTTTCAGAAAGCTGATCATCTGGAGGATCTTGAAGACGAGCAAGTCATAGCAGAATTGGAACCCGATAGAAATCCATTTCACATTGCCATTATATTAATGTCTGTTTTTATCTGTTGTGCGATTACCTCTTTCCAGGGATTGCTTTCTGATGTAAATGCCTATTCAGAGGCCGTTCAATCAATAAAATCATGTTATTCAGTATATCTCTGTTTTCATTTTCATTTTTCTATTTTGTTTGCAAAAATGACGTCCGAATTTTTGATAAATATTGCATCATGACACATAAGAGCTTTACAGGTACATGCTTAATAAACATTTAAAATTGCTTTAAATTTTAAGTGCTTTGGATCGTCTATTTAGAACAGGTACCCTCGGGGCATTTCCTTAAAATCCGCTGCAGATGATCGTGAATGTTTTCCCCAGTAAAGTCGCCAACAGACGAATTCGGTATCTTATCCCTGCAGAGCTGATCAGAGCGTTGGATTCTTCAATCCCCAGCAGGTTCTCACCACTGTGCCTCCCCCCAAGCGGTGGTTTCAGATTATACACTCCCCAGTAGAGTTGACAGTGTCAGACTATATACCCCCAGCGGAGTTGACAGTGCCAGACTGTATCTTCCCAGCAGAAGCGGCTGCTCCTCAGAGTTCGAGGCCAGATCGATAATCCCAATGCCAGATCCATGGTTTCTTTCCTTGAAGCAGAATCTCGGTACCGTATCGGTGTTTGCTTCCCCTGCTAAGTCGTCCCTCTCGCAGGTTATGGTTGCCAGAACCACTATCGCTTTCCTCAACAGCAGGTTTTCAGTGCCGTTCTCTCCCCAGTCAGAATCTCGGTATTTCGTCATTGCTAGAACACCGTGTGGCGGGTCATTTCCCCACAGAATTCTTTGTGCTGTGCATCTCCAGCAGCCTTGCCAGGATCCAGAAGATGGTGATCATTTCCCCAGCAGATCCCCTTGCCTCAGCTTGGCATTCTACCCAGCATTTCGCATCCTCCCAAATCGCGCAGCATTTCCATTTTCATGGAGCATTACGCCATTGGAAAATTCAAACATACGCATGTAAGCATAAAACATTCTCGGTATCCCAAGTGATAAGCCAGAAGTTGTTTCCACTACTCAGACTGAAGATTGTTCATGACTTACCTTTGTTATCCCCAGCAAGTGTCATTGGCCCATGCGCCGCCTCTATTATCGTTCCCTATTTCTGCCGATACTGACAGGCATGAAGTTTCCGGTATTCAGACCGAAGTGGCGTTTAGGCCAGTTTTCCGATGTTCAGATCGAAGAAGTTTCCGACGGTCAGGTCGATGCAACTTGTGGCGTTCAGGCCAGTTTTCCGATGTTCAGATCGAAGAAGTTTCCGACGTTCAGGTCGATGCAACTTGTTGCGTTCAAGCCAATTTTCCGATGTTCAAATCGAAGAAGTTTCCGACGTTCAGTTCGATGCAACTTGTGGCGTTCAGGCCAATTTTCCGATGTTCGGATCGAAGAAGTTTCCGACGTTCAGGTCGATGCAACTTGTGGCGTTCATGCCAGTTTTCCGATGTTCAGATCGAAGAAGTTTTCGACGTTCAGGTCGATGCAACTTGTGGCGTTCAAGCCAGTTTTCCGATGTTCAGATCGAAGAAGTTTCCGACGTTCAGGTCGATGCAACTTGTGGCGTTCAGGCCAGTTTTCCGATGTTCAGATCGAAGAAGTTTCTGACGTTCAGGTCAACGCAACTTGTGGCATTCAGGCCAGCCTCTCGGTGTTCAGACCGATATTAATAATCTCATATCTCCCGATGTTCATATCGAAGTCATTTCTAGTATTCAAACTGATGAGCGGCATTCAGGCCATGGTTATTTCTGTGTTACCATTTATTTTGGTATCCAGGTTAACATTCTTTATCGGTATTCAGACTGACTCTCACCGTACCAGACATATTCTTCTTTCAAGATCACCTCTTTACCGATTCTGACAGGCATTGTTACTTCACTTCACTTCAGTGCAAATTTTCGGGCTTTTATTGTATTCAATCCCTTGATACCTCGAAAGCACGAAAGCCGCTGCTATCTTCTTTCCAGGTCTCCAGTTGATTGAATAGGGGCAGCTGTAATACCCCAAAATTTACCCTTCATTTTTCCTAGAAGCATACGCTTTACACCTCATGCATGCATTCATTTTTAGGTCATTCAGCATTTGCATTTCATCATGGCAATAGGAATATTTTTTCAAAAAAAAAATAAAAAAAATAAAAAACGAAAAAAAAAATGGAAAACGAAAAAAATAAAAATAAAAGAAAAAAAAAACGGAAAACGAAAAAAAAAATTAAAAAATTAAAAAAATTAAAAATTAAAAATTAAAAAAAAAATTAAAATAAATAAATAAATAAATAAATAAATAAATAAATAAAAGAAAAAAATTTGGACTTGGACCTCTCTCATTTAAGCCCACTAAGCTACCAATATTAGGCTATAAATACTAGAGTTTTAGTGAAACAATGAAATTCTATTCCTATTACCCTGGCTGGAAAAAGATAGTGAGAGAAGAGCTAACAGAGTTCAGAGCAACCTCCAAACCCTGAAGAGAGCTCATCTGCACAGAATCACCTCTGCCTCACATAAACTCTAAAGATTGTTTTGTAAACCTCACGGGTGTAACTCAATTTCAATCAAGCTCTCCAATCAGGTTTGCCCTATATCCATCATCTTTATGCCTTTAATTTGAATGCTCTAAATGTATGAGGTATTATGGGTGAATTTGATACCCTTTTGATGCATGTGTTTGACAAGAGGTTTAGGCCTCCTACCATTGGTTGCTTTTTGTGGATTTTAATGGCATGATTCATGTGGTTACATTTTGATTTGGGGGCAACTCCTGGTTACCCTATTTTGTTTCTCTAACCTGTTTGTTGAGTTTTGTTTTGTGAGGGCTCATATGAATCTTGCAGAGATGGTTTGCCTGGTGTTCCACTTTATTTGTGGGATACCGCCTGGAGGTTTCATTCCGATTACCTGTACTGACTCACTTTCTTTGATGGTGTTTAGCTTGGAAGGATCCCTGGGTTTCCCATTCCTCTAATTGCTGTTACTTCGGATCTTTATCCGCGTGGTACTTTTATATTTTCCCCGCATTTTACTGCTTTCCTAGCTGGAAGACCTCGATAGGAGGCAATATTTTTGTGTGTTTATTTTTTTTTACAGGTTCCTTCGTCAAGGACTGCCTTTTTGCCTGAGCATCCCAAACCCTAACCCTTCATTGATTTTTCTTCTCCTAAACACACGTTTACTCCTTCTACTACAGGTGAGTAAGTCTCCAAAGGCCGAGCATCCGGTAGATTGTGTAGTAACGTCGTTCGTCCAAAACCCAATCCATAACCCCGTAGTTAGCCGAACTACGGTTTGCTCTGATTCTCATTCCAGATGAGATACGTAGGCATAAGACGCGATGTCTTAGCGAGCACACATCCCCCAACCCATAGGTCAGCCGAGCTACGGAGACTCTGATTCTCATATTCAGATGAGATACGTATGAAGTGGATGCGACATCCGCGCGAGTCATTTTTATTTAACCCCTTTTTTAGTAAGCAGCACAAGATAAACTCACACCCTTTAGACAAGAACTACAAAAGTGGATCCCGTAGAGTACTACGGATGCGTAGGGGTGTTAATACCTTCCCTTCGCATAACCGACTCCCGAACCCAAGATTTGGTTGCGAGACCCCGTCTTGTCCTTTCCTTTTTTCAGGTTTACTTCGAGCGTTTCCTTTCCCTCCTTTGGGATAAATAACGCACGGTGGCGACTCTTCTGTCATTTTCTTTCGCCGGTTGTTTTTTCGCACACTGTATTTTTCAGGTTGCGACAACTGGCAACTCTGCTGGGGATCCGGTTTCCCTAAGCGAGTCCCTCCTAGCTTTTGTAGTTTGTTTGTTTATTGGGTGTTCATGCTTTTGTACAGTTATTTATTTACCTGCTTTACCTTATTGCATTGTGTACATATCATTGCTGTATCTGTTGGCTGGCTATGGCTGCTTGGTGATCTTTGTGAGATGAGTTCTATACCCGAACTCGAATGCACTTAGGATAGGAGAATGGCATAGTCTTGTCGACTTGTGTGGAGTTATTCCTTAGCAAGTTGACTTGCAAGCCCATTCACTTGGTGGAGGTCATGTTGAGATCAATAATGTCACACAAGTAAGTTGTGGTTAGACATTACTTTTTCCAATATGGACCTTAGAAGCCAAGGACCTTAGTTTACCAAACCCATCTTGGCCTATTCGTAGGACGTAGTGCGAAAGTCGTTCAAGTGTAAGATTTGATACGATTGTTACGCGATACTACACTCATAAGAGTCTCTCTTGAGAATATTTTTGGAATACGAGTAGTCGTTCCTCCGATAATATCCGAAAGATGGGATTATGACTATGGGAACCTTTTGTAGAACATGTTTGGCAGGTTTAAACCTTAGTACACTCCTTTTGGGTGGTTCTTAACCTAAACTCCATGCTCGTGACTTGCAACAAACCCTTGATTCATGGTTGATCCGATCCGGTATCCTTAATATCAATGAAACTTGGGTGTTGATAAGGTGTAAACCATAATCCACCAAAATGGGTGGTTGATATTAAGGATAACATGATCCATCCCATGACCTTTGTTTGGTGTGCTCTTAATTTCTCTCCAGACAGTGCAACCTGACAGATGTTCAAGCAGATACAGCGATCCTAATTCCCATGCCACTGCACTACATTCACATCATTTTGCATCACATCATTTTGCATTCATAATCATTCACACATGTTTATCCATTTCTGTGGGGTTTATATCTTCTACTTGATTCTAGTCGGAATTTTCTTGGTTCTCATCAACGGCTTAGTCTTTTTTTTTTACATCGTTTATCTATTGAGAGACTGGAATCAAGGGGGTAGAATACCTTTGGAATTGATAAACATGTCATTGCATTTACATATTCATTAGCATGTCTTGCATAACAGGTACCGCCACAGTGTTCTCAGTTTGTTGGGTGTTCCATCAGCAGGATAGCTGACCCAGGCATTCACCGGTACGGTATCCGCAGAAACCAACAGAGAGTAATGGAAAGCCTATAGGCAGAGTTCGCCGAGATGAAAATCCGCATGAATCAATTCATGGATGTGGTTCAAGGGGTGGCTCAGGGACAACAAGAGCTCAGGCAGATGATACAGAGGAATCCCCCTGCTCAACCAGAGACGGTGACTGATCCTCCAGCTGGAGAGGCTAATGGACCCAATGGACCGGGGCCTATCCCAATCCTACATGTCACCTCCGGTCAACAACCCGTTCATGATGATCAGGACGATCAGTTCCCCCTGCTGCAGGAAGACTTCGGTATGGGTCATGGTGTGGACCCCATGTTTAGAAGATTGGAAGAGAGGTTGAAGGCAGTGGAAGGACAGAATCCTCTGGGAGTAGATGTTGCTGACTTGGGGCTGGTCCCAGGTGTGAGAGTGCCACCGAAATTCAAGGTCCCGATATTTGACAAATACAATGGCAACTCTTGCCCGAAGACCCATGTGCAAGCCTATTTCCGTAAAATGGTTGCATACTCCGATGATGAAAAGTTGCTTATGTACTTTTTCCAGGACAACCTAGCTGGGGCATCCCTGGAATGGTATATGAGGCTGGACAGAGCCCACATCCGTTGCTGGAGGGATTTGGCTGAGGCTTTCGTGAAGCAGTATCAGTATAATGCAGACATGGCTCCGGACAGAACTCAACTTCAAAATCTGTCTCTTAAAAGCAATGAGTGCTTTAGAGAATACGCTAAACGCTGGAGAGAAACAGCTTCCCGTGTTCAACCTCCTATGTTGGAGAAGGAAATGGCTAACATGTTCATGAACACTCTGCCATGACCTTATTTGGAGCGCCCGGTGGGTTGCAATGCCTCCAATTTTGCTGATGTAGTCTCTACCGGAGAGAGGGTGGAGAATTACCTGAGGACATACAAGACCCAGAGTGAAGGTGGATCCTCATCAGGGGTGAAGAAGCCGTTCATTCAGGGACAGAAGAGGAGAGAAGGGGATGCAAGTGCCATATCTTCTTATCAGAACAGGGATAACCGGAGGAATAACTTTCAGAACTATCATCAGCAACCGTATGTTGCAGCTGTGACCATTCCAGCTGCAGCACCACTACAACAACAACAACCACAACGTCAACCAGCTCAGTACCAACCACAACAACCGGGTAACAGACCCGCCTATCAACCAAGGCCAAGGACGATGGACTGGCGTTTTGACACTCTTCCAATGTCGTACGCTCAGTTGCTTTCTAGTCTTCAACAACTACAACTTGTGCAGTTACGCACTCTGGCTCCTCCCGTTGGTAGGCTTCCGGTGGGTTATGACGCCAACGCTAGATGTAGCTTCCACTCTTGGGCACCTGGCCATAATATTGAGAACTGCAAAGCTTTTAAGCACGTAGTTCAGGACCTCATTGATTCGAAGGCCGTTAACTTTGCACCAGCTCCTAATGTCATCAACAATCCCATGCCCCAGCATGGTGGAGCCAACGTTAACATGGTGGAAGGAGAAGTCAAATTAGTCTCTGCGGTCAACAATGAAGATGGGGATAGTGATTGCGACATCGATAACTGGGTGCGTCCGAGGACCCCGGGTGAAGTTCTCAACAATTGGTCTTCTGAGGAGATTGTCCAAGCCACTTGTCTGGAGGAGTAATTTTCTTTGTTTATTCATGCATATCCAAGTCTTACATTCCGCCAGGGCGTAATGACTCATTGTAGGGCTCATCTATGTGACACTTGCATTTTTTTATCATAAATAAAGGACGTATTTTTGCATTCAAATATTTTGTTCCCTGTCTTTCTATTTTTGCAGTTTTTCAAAAAAAATGGCAATGTTTTGTTTAGTTTCCACTTTTTTTTTCACACTCATAAGCACATACCATCACTCATGCAGATGCACATCACCGGATCATATTGATAATGGTTCTGCTATGGCTCGCTTCGACTTTGAAAATCCAATCTTCCAAGTTGAAAAAGAGGGTGATGAAGACTGTGAACTCCCTGAAGAACTTACTAGGTTATTAAAACAAGAGGAAAGGGCCATTCAACCGCATCAAGAGTCTGTTGAAGTGATTAATCTCGGCACCGAGGACGCCAAGAGAGAAATCAAGATAGGGGCTACTTTGGAAGACAATGTGAAGAAGGGGTTGATTGAATTACTGCAAGAGTATGTTGACATCTTCGCTTGGTCTTATCAGGACATGCCAGGGCTTGACACGGACATCGTGGTACATCGCTTGCCGCTAAAAGAAGGTTACCCTCCGGTCAAGCAGAAGCTCAGAAGAACAAGACCAGAGATGGCTGTCAAGATAAAGGAAGAAGTGCAAAAACAGTTGGATGCAGGGTTTCTAGCAGTCACAAATTATCCGCCATGGGTTGCAAATATCGTTCCGGTACCTAAGAAGGATGGAAAGGTACGGATGTGTGTTGACTACCAGGATCTGAACAGGGCTAGTCCTAAAGATGATTTCCCCTTACCTCACATTGACGTTTTGGTGGATAACACGACTTAGTTCTCGGTATTCTCCTTCATGGATGGCTTTTCTGGCTATAATCAAATTAAGATGGCACCAGAAGACATGGAGAAAACAACATTCATAACCCCATGGGGCACCTTCTGCTATAAGGTGATGTCGTTTGGTCTGAAAAATGCCGGAGCAACATATCAGCGAGCGATGGTGACTCTGTTCCATGATATGATTCATCATGAAATCGAGGTTTATGTTGATGATATGATTGCCAAATCTCAGACAGAAGAAGAACATTTGGTGAATTTGCAGAAACTGTTTGAGCATTTGAGGAAATTCAAGTTGAGGCTTAATCCGAACAAGTGTACTTTTGGGGTGAGATCTGGAAAACTACTGGGTTTTGTGGTTAGCGGAAAATGGATTGAGGTGGATCCGGCCAAAGTGAAAGCGATACAGGAAATGCCTGAGCCAAGAACAGAGAAACAAGTCCGTGGTTTCTTAGGGAGGTTGAACTACATTGCAAGGTTCATCTCTCACCTAACAGCCACGTGTGAGCCAATATTCAAATTATTGAGAAAAGATCAGGCTATCAGGTGGAATGATGATTGTCAAAGGGCGTTCGAGAAGATAAAAGAGTATTTGCAGAATCCTCCTATCCTTGTGCCTCCGGTCCCAGGGAGACCGCTGATTATGTATTTGACAGTACTGGACAATTCCATGGGTTGTGTTCTCGGTCAACACGACGAGACAGGTAGGAAAGAGCATGCCATCTACTACCTGAGTAAGAAATTCACAGATTGCGAGTCGAGATACTCAATGCTTGAAAAAACATGTTGTGCACTTGCATGGGCTGCGAAGTGATTGAGACAATACATGCTGTCTCACACAACCTTACTGATCTCCAAAATGGATCTAGTCAAGTATATATTTGAGAAGCCAGCTCTCACCGGAAGAGTTGCTCGTTGGCAAATGGTACTGACAGAGTACGACATCCAGTATACTTCCCAGAAAGCCATCAAGGGGAGTATTCTGTCAGACTATCTTGCTCAATAGCCGATTGAAGATTATGAGCCGATGAAGTTTGATTTTCCAGATGAAGACATCATGCTCCTCAAGATGAAAGACTGTGAAGAGCCAGTTGTTGAAGAGGGACCTGATTCAGACGAAAAGTGGACTTTAATGTTTGGTGGGGCCGTCAACGCCAGAGGAAGTGGAATTGGTGTTGTCATTACAACTCCGAAAGGTGCCCACATGCCTTTCACCGCTCGTCTGACTTTCGAGTGCACCAATAATGAAGCTGAGTATGAAGCCTGTATCTTGGGTATTGAGCAAGCCATTGATTTGAGAATCAAGACTTTGGACATCTTTGGAGATTTAGCTCTGGTAATCAATCAAGTGAGTGGTGATTGGAACACTCTCCAGCCTACTCTGGTCCCCTACAGAGATTACACGAGAAGACTGTTGACTTTCTTCACAATAGTAAAGCTGTACCATATACTTCGTGATGAGAACCAGATGGCAGATGCTCTTGCTACTCTATCCTCCATGATCACGGTGATCCGTTGGAACCATGCTCTCAGGATCGATGTGATGCGCCTCGACAGGGCCGCGTATGTGTTTGCTGCTGAACTGGTAGTTGATGACAAGCCCTGGTATCACGACATCAAGTGCTTTCTGAAGAATCAAGAGTACCCTGCAGGGGCATCCAACAATGATAGAAAGACTTTGAGAAGATTGGCAGGCAGTTTCTTCTTGAACAAAGACGATGTGTTGTATAAGAGGAAATTCGACATGGTCTTGCTCAGATGCGTGGACAGACACGAAGCAGACATGTTAATGCAGGAAGTTCATGAAGGCTCCTTCGGTACTCATGCCGGCGGACATGCAATGGCTAAGAAATTGTTGAGAGCAGGTTATTACTGGATGACCATGGAATCTGATTGTTTCAAATATGCTCGGAAGTGCCATAAATGCCAGATTTATGCTGATAAGGTACATGTGCCGCCGAATCCTTTGAATGCGATGTCTTCGCCGTGGCCTTTCGCTATGTGGGGCATCGATATGATTGGAAAGATTGAGCCGACCGCTTCCAATGGGCATCACTTCATCCTTGTTGCCATCGACTATTTCACCAAGTGGGTCGAAGCAGCGTCATTTGCGAAGGTCACCAGACATGTGGTTGCCCGATTCATCAAGAAAGAAATCATTTGTCGCTATGGGATTCCCGAAAGAATCATTAGTGATAATGGTTCTAATCTCAACAACAAAATGATGAAGGAGTTGTGCCAGAACTTCAACATTCAGCATCACAATTCTTCCCCTTACCGCCCTAAGATGAACGGTGTTGTTGAAGCGACAAATAAGAACATAAAGAAGATTGTGCAGAAGATGGTCGTTACGTACAAAGATTGGCATGAGATGCTACCCTTCGCCTTGCATGGGTACCGTACTTCAGTACGTACATCGACCGGGGCAACCCCTTACTCCCTTGTGTATGGTATGGAAGCAGTCCTACCTGTTGAAGTGGAGATTCCTTCTCTAAGAGTCCTGTTGGATGTCAAGTTAGACGAAGCTGAATGGATTCGGACAAGGTTCAATGAGTTGAGTCTTATCGAAGAGAAGCGAATGACAGCCATTTGTCATGGGCAGTTGTATCAAAGTCGGATGAAGAGAGCCTTTGATCAGAAAGTGCGTCCTCGATGTTTCCAGGTCGGAGATTTGGTGTTGAAAAGGATCCTTCCTCCTCAGACAGATCACAGGGGCAAGTGGACTCCTAACTATGATGGACCGTATATTGTCACCAAGGTTTTTGATGGGGGGGCCTTAATGCTTGCAACGATGGATGGTGAAAACTTCACTTCCCCGGTGAACTCAGACGCAGTTAAAAAATACTTCGCATGAAATAGACCCGCTGGACAGTAAAAAGAATAGTCCAGGCAAAAAATGGGCCTCCCGACGAACCAAGAAAATGAAAAGGTTCGGGCAAAAATTAGGGATTCAAAATGAAAAGATTGTACACCCGGTAAGTTGAAAACTTGAAAAGGCAACTTAGGCAAAAATGGGTATCCCGGTGGATTGAAAACCCGAAAAGGGCGATCCAGGCAAAAGTTAGGGATTAAACGAATGACTGCGATCTGAGTAGTTCTGAATCTCATCTCGTGTCAATGACTGGAAACTTTTGAAGGATAGGAAACAGTCCAATCATTCTTTTCAGAAAGCTGATCATTTGGAGGATCTTGAAGATGAGCAAGTCATAGCAGAATTGGAACCCGATAGAAATCCATTTCACATTGCCATTAGATTAATGTTTGTTTTTATCTGTTGTGCGATTACCTCTTTCCAGGGATTACTTTCTGATGTAAATGCCTATTCAGGGGCCGTTCAATCAATAAAATCATGTTATTCAGTATATCTCTGTTTTCATTTTCATTTTTCTATTTTGTTTGCAAAAATGACGTCCAAATTTTTGATAAACATTACATCATGACACATAAGAGCTTTACAGGTACATGCTTAATAAACATTTAAAATTGCTGTAAATTTTAAGTGCTTTGGATCGTCTATTCAGAACAGGTACCCTCAGGGAATTTCCTTAAAATCCCCTGCAGATGATCGTGAATGTTTTCCCCAGTAAAGTCGCCAACAGACGAATTCGGTATCTTATCCTTGCAGAGCTGATCAGAACGTTGGATTCTTCAATCCCCAGCAGGTTCTCACCACTGTGCCTCCCCCCCAAGCGGTGGTTTCAGATTATACACTCCCTAGTAGAGTTGACAGTGTCAGACTATATACCCCCAGCGGAGTTGACAGTGCCAGACTGTATCTTCCCAGCAGAAGCGGCTGCTCCTCAGAGTTCGAGGCCAGATCGATAATCCCAATGCCAGATCCATGGTTTCTTTCCTTGAAGCAGAATTTCGGTACCATATCAGTGTTTGCTTCCCCTGCTAAGTCGTCTCTCTCGCAGGTTATGGTTGTCAGAACCACTATCGCTTTCCCCAACAGCAGGTTTTCAGTGCCGTTCTCTCCCCAGTCAGAATCTCGGTATTTTGTCATTGCAAAAATTAGGGATTATGGCAAGTAACTGCAGTCTGCTTATCGTCCAGTTTTGGAAAGATATTAGTTGAGCACAAAGGTTGACGTCGATTCATCATCCCAGTAGCGGTCAAGAGCATAGTGGATATCAAGAATTGGTAGAAGGATTAAGGATCATTTGTATTCAATGTAACCCTTTTCCATGTAAATTACCATTTTCAACTTTGTAAAAATATATGAAGTCTTGTCATTTACAGACTACCATCCCATTAAATAAAGTTGAGCTTTTGTCCAATTGTTTCTACTCTTGTTTACTTCAACCAATAGTTTAAATTTTATTATGATCATTTTGGAAGTTTAAATTTTTTTAATCAAAATCATTTTTTCTTAAAACATATAAAAACAAGAAATTTGTCAAAGCAATTAAAAGGAAGTATCAACAACACTTCAAAGAGCAGCAAGTCCTTAAGTGCTAAGCATCAGAGGTTCCCCAAGCAGTTAACCCTTCGGGTATCCCTAGTTGTTTGTGTTGATCCGGTCCCCTTATGGAGTGTTTGTTCCTTAGCGGAGTTCCGATTCTTTTCCCTAGCTGAGTCGGTTGATTCAATACCTTGCGGCGTGTTATTTCCCCGACAGAGTTTCTGTGTTCCCCAACAGAGTTCGTGCTTCTTCAACAGGGTTGACCTTCAGCAGAGTAAGATGTTCTTCCCTAGTAGATCGCGTTGGTTTCTCCACCCGTGATCACCTGACTTGCTCCCAGTCAGAGTTTCCTCCTGGTTTTTGAGCAGCTATTGTATGTTTATCCTCTGCATGGTTGTCTCTCATTTGATATGGTGTTGACTTAAAATTCCCTGCAGACCTGATGATGATTCCTCTCCTCAGCAGATCTCCTCCCTCAGCTAGATTTTGAGCCTTTGGGATGCTGATTTCTCTGTTCTCCAGCAGTTGTCTCCCTCTTTATGTGGATTGACCGAGGATTGTATCGATGATTCAAATTCTTTGCGACACCTTTGTATCCTTTTTGATCGTTTTGTCAGCATAATCATCATATATATACATATACATATACATTCATATAATTTCATAATTGCATATTTACATCACCATATCTGATTAACTTGAGATCCTCATTCTCTGTTATGGCCGTACTTTATCCCCATACGAACCTCGGTGTCTGACCTCCCTCAATTGTAGAGCGTCAGCCCCTTAGGCAGAAAGACTTTAACCTTTCTCCTCTTCCCCACTTAGTTGTTTCCTCATGGATGATTATTACTTCAGTTTCCTCCCCAGTTGTTTATCTGGATGAAACCACTCCCCTTGAGTTATATCCTCATTGGGTTGAGTCTTGATTGACTTTTTCTTTCTAGATCATGCATAGATAGATGCTTTGGGTCCTCTAAGAGTCTATTACCCAGTAACTAGTAATATTCTTCTTAGTTGACAGTTTGTTACTTCTTGCCCAGTACCCTACAAAAGTATCCCAGTGTTCCCAACAGTGGAATCCCTAGTAGATTCATTTGTTTCTAATTCCCCAGGTAGTATATCCTTGATATGTTCATCCTAACCGGTGACAAATATCTTTATTCCCCCCTGCCCGAGTTTATCCTTGATATGTTTATCCTAACCGATGACGGATATTCTCATCCTTGGTATTCTACCCAGTAAAAAGGTAGTTGTAATCCCTATTTTGTTCCTCAGAGAGTTAACCCTTGATATATTCATCCTAACCGATGATGGGTTTCCTCCGCTTTGTGGTATTCTAACCAGTAACCGATAGTTGTAAACCCTACTTTCTCCCGTAGAGTCTACCCTTGATATGTTCATCCTAACCGGTGACAGATTTTCTCTTCGATGGTATTCTATCCAGTAATTGATAGATGTAATTCCGATTTTCTCCCCTCACAGAGTCCATCCTTGATATGTTCATCTTAACTGGTGACGGATTTTCTCTTTGATGGTCTTCTATCCAGCATTCGATAGATGTAATTACTACTTGTTGTTCAGTTGGTATATCCTTGATATGTTCATCCTAAGCAATGACGGATATTCTCACCTTTGGTCTTCTGCCCAGTAACTAGTAGTTATAAATCCTATTTTCTGCAGTTTTCCCCAGCAAGGCTATTCTTACACAGTAACCGATAATGAATACTCTTTCCTGGCGATTCTCAGCGAGTTATCCTTAATATGTTCATCCTAACCGATGACGGATGTCCTCTTTGTCAAATCTTTATTATCTCCTCACCTAGTAACAGGTAATAGATAATAGATTTATGCTCCTCCTGTGTTGAAGTTGATTTCTCCCCCAGTCGAGTTGAGTGCGCATTTCCTTAGTGAAATCGCTTTTCCTGTATGATTCAAGTACTTCAGTTTTATCCTGACTTACTCGTATCCCCTACAAATGTTGTTATTCCCCCGCTGAGTCTATTCGAGTTTTTGGAATTCCTCGAGTCCCCCAGCAGTTTTAAGTCGTAGCCTGGCCTACGCATAACTCCTTTATCCCCTAGAGTCTCTGTCTCCCCAGTGATTTTTCCTTACGAAATACATTATACTCCTGCGGACTTTCGGTCTCTCTGATTTATTTTCCTTTGTGGCAATATTTCACTATAAGGCATTAACTTTTGCATTCATATAATAAACATCATGAGGTCTCTTAGGGACCAAAATTTGTTTCTATATGTTATTATTTAAGCCCATTCTACAGAGTCGACATGAAGATTTTAACCTTCGCCTCCTCAGTTAGAATGTCCTTAAATAGGGGCAGCTGTAAGACCCCAATTTTGACCCTAAGATCCCTCATGCAATTTCATCATAAGCATTAGCATTGGGTGAAGGAGAACGACGATCCAAAACGCAGCGGAAATTAAAATTTTCTCCTTTAGTGATCCTTACGAATGGGCATGATCAGTGATAGAATATTTACCTCTTGTGACGATTGAAACCTTTGATGCAGATCTACGGAGCGATCACGAATGTTGAACGATGACAACGCCTCTACTCAGTCCACACGAACGGATTCCTTCAATCTCAGTGCTATCTGCTATGAATGAAGGCTTTGAGTGAGAGAGAGAGAGAGAAAGAGAAAACGAAAATGCAACCGCAATCAATGCTTCTGCACAAGGGTTCTATTTATAGAACCACTTGTGTGGGCTTCAAGCTAAAAAGCCCACTTAAGTGTAAGTGGCCCATATTTTGTAATATGCCAAAATCACTTAAGTGGTGGTACCTTACCATATTTTGTATTCTACTTAAGTACACCGTACCTTACGATGTTCTACAATTCACTTAAGTGCACCGTACCTTACGGTGTTCCTTAGTTACTCTATCTCTCATCAATCCGTCCTTTGTGTGTGACCCTGTAGGTTTTCGCGGCATTGGCAATTATATTAAATCACGTATTTAACATAATAAACAGTGAGCGGTATCTAGCAACACATTACTGCTACCCAAGACATGAAAATGTCATGTGATCTGACAAATCCTTTTGTGATAATACTTATGTGCATAATTACCCTTTTGCCCTTATGTCTATATTGAACACAAGGCATAGACCGTGTCATCCTTGTCCAATTCAATATTGGGCCCATAGACATTTATCCTGTTACGCAGGATGAGAAAACTCCATCTAGGTCACTCATGTCCCTCAGCATGCTTCGTGGAGTACCCATCAACTGTCTTTATGGCTATCCAGTTACGGACAATGTTTGATCAGCAATAAAGCACTCGACTCTACATCTAGGATCTATAGTGGTTTCAGGTCGAAGGGTGGTATACACCATTATCACCATGAGAATAACTTATGACACTTTGCATAACTTTCTATATAGTATTCTCATAGCGGGTCAATCTAGTATAAATATTACTCTTAACATTCATACCTATGTTTTAGACTTGATAACTCCTTATCCATGATCCATGAGATGTGATCATCAGTCTATATACATAATAGTCTTAATGCTTTAATGTTATCCCACTTCACAATAAAGCTCGACTACGGATACTTTAAGAATAGTGTCCTTATGTTTAATCTGATCTCATGATCAAGTCACACTTGATACATTAAACGAACTAGGTATTCTAGGGACTTTATTAAACAAACATAATAAAGAAAAATCCTTTTATTATTAATAAATAATTCGATACATGTACAAAAAGTATTGATCCTCTAGGGTTACACCAACAATCTCCCACTAGCACTAGAGCCAATCAGGCATACCGTTAATACCCATAGATCTAGTATGACCATCATGCTTCTGCTGCGCAAGAGGCTTTGTCAGTGGGTCAACAATATTGTCAAGTGTAGGTACTCTGCATATTTTCACATCTCCTCTATCTATTATCTCTCGAATGAGATGATAACGCCTAAGTATGTGTTTGGATCGTTGGTGAGATCTAGGCTCCTTAGCTTGTGCGATAGGACCATTGTTATCACGATAGAGACCAATGGGATCCACAATGCTAGGAACTATGCCAAGTTCACTAATGAACTTTTTGATCCAAACAACTTCCTTTGCTGCACTTGAGGCAGCAATATACTCGGCCTCGATTGTAGAATCAGCAACTGTATCTTGCTTTGAACTTTCCCAGCTCACAGCGCCACCGTTTAAGCAAAACACATAACCAGATTGTGATCTAAAGTCATCCTTATCTGTCTGGAAGCTATATATTAAGAATGAGTCCTTAGTCCTTCTCAAATACTTAAGGATATTCTTGACAGCTACCCAATGAGCATCACCAGGGTCAGATTGGTACCTACTCGTTGCACTTAAAGCATACGAGACATCTGGTCGAGTATATAACATGGCATACATGATAGATCCTATTGCAGATGCATATGGAATCTTATTCATACGATCCCTTTCTTCCTTAGTTGAAGGGGATTGTGTTCTTGATAGACACAAGCCATGTTGCATAGGTATGAATCCTTTCTTGGAATCATGCATATTAAAGCATCTCAGCACTTTGTTTATGTATGTACTCTGACTTAGGCCAAGCAGTTTTTGTGATCTAGCTCTATAGATTCTGATTCCTAATATATAGGCTACTTCACCTAGGTCCTTCATAGAAAAGCATTTCCCCAACCAAGACTTTACTTATTGCAGGGTAGGGACATCGTTTCCAATGAGTAATATGTCATCTACATATAATACCAGGAAAATGATCATGCTCCCACTAACCTTCTTGTAGACACAAGGCTCATCTTTGTTCTTGATGAATCCATATTGTTTTACTGTTTCATCAAAACGAAGATTCCAGCTTCTGGAAGCTTGCTTCAATCCATAGATTGATCTTTGTAACTTACATATCTTTTGGGCTTCTTCTGGTGTGTCAAATCATTCAGGCTGTGTCATGTACACATCCTCAAGAAGATTCCCATTAAGGAAAGCAGTTTTGACATCCATCTGCCATATTTCATAATCATGATATGCAGCGATAGCAAGTAAAATCCGAACAGATTTAAGCATTGCAACTGGTGAAAAGGTTTCATTATAGTCAACCCCATGAATTTGTTTATATCCTTTTGCAACCAGTCTTGCCTTATAGGTATGTACCTTACCATCCATGTCAGTCTTCTTTTTGAAGACCCACTTGCATCCTATAGGGTTAACTCCTACAGGAGGCTCTACAAAGGTCCAAACCTAGTTTGTGTACATGGAATCCATTTCAGATTTCATGGCTTCTAGCCACTTCTCAGACTCGGGACCAGTTATGGCCTCTTGGTAGGTCATAGGCTCATCTTAATCCATGAGTAATACATCACCTTGATCAGTTATGAGATATCCATATCTCTCAGGTAGGTGATGTATCCTGCCTGACCTACGCTGGTCTTGTTCTACTTGAGTAGGTTGCTCTTCCACAACTACTTGTGTTTCCTGCTCTAATTCCTCCATAGGTGTATCAATGCTTTGTGATTCTTGTATTTCTTCAAGCTCTACTTTCCTCCCACTGATTCTTTTGGAAATAAAATCCTTTTTTAGGAAAACTCCAGTTCGAGCGACAAACACTTTGCCCTCAGAAGGATTGTAGAAGTAGTACCCTCTTGTTTCTTTAGGATACCCCACAAATAAGCATTTGTCAGATTTGGGCTCAAGCTTAGTTGAAATTTTTTCGTTTCACATAAACTTCGCAACCCCAAATCTTCATGTAATACATATGTGGTTTCTTACCACTCCATATCTCATATGGTGTCTTCTCAACCTTTTTGGATGGAACACGGTTACGTGTGTAAGCTGCTGTCAATAGTGCATGTCCCCAAAAGGAGTTTGGAAGACCGGCATGACTCATCATGGATCGGACCATGTCTAACAGGGTTCAATTTCTTCTCTCAGATACACCATTCCATTGGGGTGTTCCAGGAGGAGTAAGTTGGGATAGGATCCCACACTCTTTCAGATGGTCATCAAACTCTAGGCTTAAATACTCACCACCTCGATCTGATCGAAGAGTTTTAATATTCTTACCTAGTTGGTTTTGTACTTCATTCTTGAATTCCTTGAACTTTTCAAAGGACTCCGATTTGTGTTTCATTAAATACACGTAACCATATCTATTAAAATCATCAATGAATGTGATGAAGTACTGAAAACCTCCTCTGGCTGGTATGTTTAGTGGTCCACATACATCAGTATGTATGAGGCCCAAAAGATCATTCACTCTTTCACCTTTTCCTGTGAATGGAGACTTTGTCATCTTTTCAATTAAACAAGATCTACATGTCTCATATGATTCATAATCAAAAGAGTCCAAGAGTCCATCTTTATGGAGTTTGGAAATACGTTTCTCATTTATGTGGCCTAATCGACAATGCCAAAGGTAAGTTGGATTTAACTCGTTAGGTTTCGTCCTTTTAGTATTAATGTTATATATAGGTATTTCGAGATCAAGGACATATAATCCGTTGCTCATTTGTGCAGTAGCATAGAATATATCATTCAAATAAATTGAGCGACAACTGTTCTTTATTATAAATGAAAAACCAAACTTGTCCAAACAAGAAATGGAAATAATATTCCTGCTAATTGCAGGTACATAATAACAGTTCTCTAACTGAATTATTAAACCACTAGATAAAGTCAATACATAAGTTCCTACGGCTAAAGCAGCAACCTTTGCTCCATTGCCAACTTGTAGGTCAACTTCACCTTTTGCCAAATCTCTACTTCCTTTTAGCCCCTGCACATTTGTACAAATGTGAGAACCACATCCAGTATCTAATACCCATGATGCAGAAGTAGATAAATTTATTTCAATAACAAAAATACCTGAAGTTGAAGTCTCTACTCCATTCTTCGTATCTTCCAGGTACTTTGGGCAGTTTCTCTTCCAGTGTCCGGTCTTACCGCAATGGAAGCAGGTGCCTGCCTTTGCTATGCCTCCACTAGGCTTCAAAGCAGCAACAATGGGTCTGGGTTTGGCAACTTCCTTGCCTTTCCCTTTATCACCCTGCTTGGTGGGCCTTTTGTTCTGTCTCTTTCCATTTCCGATCATCAAAATGGACTTCCCTTTTGACTTCAGGTTCTGCTCATCAGTCTTTAACATGGCTAGCAGTTCAGGAATGGATTTGTCCATATCATTCATATTGAAATTTAGGATAAATTGACTGGATCTATCTGGCAACGATTGCAAGATCAAATCAGTCGCAAGCTCCTTTCCGAGGGGAAAACCCAACCTTTCAAGGTTTTCCACATACCCAATCATCTTGAGCACATGGGGACTTACAGGGGCTCCCTCAGCTAACTTGCCTTGAAAAAGGGCTTTTGAAACGTCAAACCTTTCATGCCTTGCTTGCTCTTGATAGAGCATCTTCAGGTGTTCGATCATATCGAACGCTGCCATGTTTTCATGTTGCTTTTGTAATTCTGAGTTCATGGTAGCTAGCATGAGACAAGCAGTTTCATTGGCATCATCGACATGCTTCTTATAAGCATCTCTTTCTGCCTTAGGTGCAGAACTAGGAGGTTCCTCTTCAGGAACAGGTTTCTCCAAGACATACAACTTTTTATCATGTTTGAGGATAATCCTCAGGTTTCGGTGTCAATCCAGAAAATTTGTCCCAGACAATTTTTCCTTGTCAAGGATTGATCGCAAAATGTTGTTAGAGGTGTTGGTTGTCATGGTAATCTACATGAAATTAATGAAAATATAAGTATCATTAACATATTTAATTAGGCCTTTAATTAAATATGCTCCCACTATTTTACTCAAAACAAATGACCCTCATCATTTGATTCGGAAAATCCCGTTGGAAGATTTTCTAGTGGGTCGAGATCCATATTTCACTTTGTTCTAAGTCCGCGTAGGCGGACTACACAAAACTAGGTTATTTAGGTAGGAACTCCTTCCAATTGTATCTAATACAACTCTCTAAAATTTCAGTTGGGTGAATAACTCCTTATTCCAATCCATCATATGGATCATTTCGAACTCTTGCTTCTAAACATATATAATCTTATTATAATTTGTTTAGTTAAGTTTGACCCATTGTTTTAGCAGTTGGTGTAAGACCCCAATTTTGGCCCTAAGATCCCTCATGGCCCACATCATATCATATCATGGCCTCAAGGATCATTGCATGCCCTAGTTTCCCTCCTAGTGGGTGGGTACCTTGTGAGTTTGATTCTTGATCACCAAGCATGCTTTGCATTTGTATATCTTTGCTTTTCATATGTTTACTAACCAAAAAGTACAAAAATATTGTCATCTAACCATGTTACTTGCAGCTGAAGCAAATTAGGTCAAAATCAGTCAAAGTCAGTCATTGCAGTGGATGGTGGCCATTCTTGCAGAATTTGGGCACCATGATCAATCATCAAGAGTTCATATAACTTGGGACATCATTTGGAATCAAGTTCTCAAGGAATTAGGGTTTGGAATTCACCAGAACATGCTTCAGTCAGGCAAAACCCTAGAAAGTCAAACTTGGTCAACTGTGGATTTAATCAGTGATTTGATGATGGGATTTGGTCTGAGAGGTCTCATTCATGCCTATATAAGCTTCATATATCATGTCAAGCATCCACAGTGAAGAAAATAAAGTCAGACAGGAAATTTCCAGAAATAGAAACTTGACCTGTAATTCAAATTTGCCAAAAATGGAAACTTCTTGATCTTAATCTTGCATCATGATACAAGCTTCAAATGAATTTTTGCCCAACATGAAAGTTGAAGATCTTGTTCTCCCATTTCCAAAAAGTCCAAGAACTCTCAATTCCCATGTATGGTTGGCAAGATATGATCAATTCATTTTCACAAATTCTTGAACTTCAAAAGGCCATATCTCATGAACCATTTGGCCAATTTTGATGGGGTTTTTTCCTACAAGCTCTATTTGTTCCCCTCTTTCCAAAAATGCATTCATCTTCCACCAAAACCACACCATGCAAAATGGCATTTTTGGACTTGACTTCATTAATTTCAAGTATGTGCAAAAAGTGATTTTTTGATTTAGACATTTTCAGCACATTTGGCCATTTGGGACTTGTTTATAATGTTGTTTAAAACTTGTTTGAGGCCCAAACTCGGCCAGAATCATACACCTCCATGAACCATGTTCAAAATTAGCAAAATGCAAAATTCACTTCATTTAAGTTAACCAAGCTTAGCACATCATTAACCAACCTTAAACAATCCATATATAAGTCATTTTCTGTGATTCTAAACCCTAGCTGCAGCCTCACAAACACACAGAATTCTCTCATTCTCTCTAAATTTCCATTTTTCACATTTTGCAATTTCTGCAAAAAACTCCAAAGAGCCTGAGGATTCCTTTGTTGCTTCATCACCTAGCCATCATTTTGAGCTGTTTACAAGCATAAAGCACCAGCTGGAACAACATTTTCGTATTCTGTTTTTTCAAGCTTCAACAATGGCAGACCATGTTTTGAGCTGGAATCCACGCTGCTGAGCCAAAGTCCATCCTCTATCCATCTTTTAGAAGCTTCATGTACATCTGTTTTGAGGATTTGCAAGCATACAACACCCAAATCATCATTGTGCATCAGTTTTGGTAAGATTTCGAGTTCCTTCTTTTCCTAAATCATGGTATGCAATGTGTTGGTCTCTTTACCCTGATCATTATGAGCTTTGAATGGTTGAAAATGGCCAAGTATTTAGAAAGTTATGTTGGTTTAAAGGTTGATGCTCAAATTTGTTTTTGCTTGATTCTTCTTGAATAGTTTGATTTGGTGATTATGGATGCCATATTCTTGATGTGTGTTGATTGCTGATCATATTGATATACTCGATTTGATTTTCTGGAGATTTTTCTTTGGCACGAATTTGATGAAGTTGATGAACACTGTTACTGTAGCAAACCCTAAACATATTTTCCAGATTTTCTTATCAAGCGCGTTTAGCTGTTGTGGTATCGTGTACTGCATGAAATTTTACTATGTTATCGCCATGCCCTATCGCTGAGTGACACGCATCTAAATGATGCACACCGTTTCACTAAAAGATCCACAGAATTACAGTATTGCCACCGTGCTCCATTTATTCAATTAATCATGTGTTAAATAATATTTCATTTCAATGTTTATTTCATTTTGGTTCATCATTTTACAAAAATCATAATTCACTCATTTTAATTCCAAAATTCATGGAAATTTTTGCATTGTGTTCTGCTTGATGTCTAGTATTTTATCATGATTTTTCCAGGATTTTTGCATGGTCGAATTTTTAATGGCATTAGGGTTTTGCTCATGTATGCATATTTTGTACCTTTTGCCAATTCAATTGTGAAATGATGAGGATATATCCAATGACCCTGAATTTTTTTGTGCTTAATCTACACTCATCCATGGTGATTTTGATGTAGAGTTCATGATTTTATCTTATCTGGTTGTTAAGATATGAATTTTTGAAGTAGGGTGTGACAATTTGTGTCACACCAATGATATGCAATTTCATGATTTTTGATGCCATGCTTCCTGACCTCCAATTGATGTGAATTTTTGCATGAACCTACTTGTGTATGTCTAGTTTATGTGTGAATTTTCTTGGAATTATTTGTGGCATTTCCTATTTGTTTGAGATTTTTCTCCCCTGTCTAGTCAAATGTTGACTTTGTGTGATACATCTTGCCATTCCATTTGTGAAATTCTCATACTTTATTGGATGATCATGAAATTTTACATGTGCATACTAGACATCTTAAGCTTTTCATTGGTGTTGATCCCATTCATTTATCATTTGTTATCACTGACTTATGAATTTTTGAAGATGATACATGATTGTTTGACTTCTTTGAGCATGCTTGAACTTGCTTTGAATTTCTGATTTTAATTGACCATCTTCCCATGATCCAAATGAGCTGAAATTTGATATGCTTATCATGTTATGGATTGTGATTGACCATGATTTATTTGCTGATTTTTGGAATTGATTATGATTGGTTTTGAGCTAAGTCTTGCTGTTGACTTCTATGAGCTTTCATTTGCCATGCTTTGACTTCCTTTGCTTATGAAATGATGATGATGAATGATATGAATGTGGGACCAATTGAGTTTGCTTCTTGATTGTTTAAACTTGATTTTGGTTGACTTTCATTTGCTGTTTTGACTTTCTCATCCTCTTTTGACCCTAGGCTTGTCCTAGTGGTCCTGTTGCTTATGTTTGAGCTCATTGTTTCAGGTTAAGCAACAATGCTTCAAAGAGAACAATCCAATTTGATTAAGCTTGATTGTTTATCATGAGCTAACCTCTTTGTTTTGTAGGTGGCTTGATTCATATGATTTGAGTCTTGTGCTTTGCACATTCATCTGATTATGTTGACTGTTAATTCTATTCTCATTTTACTTTGACTTTTGAATTGTGTACTGATTCTGTTTGACTATTTCAGGTACCATTAGTTGCTTAGTTCTTTGAACTTGCTTTGCTTTGCTTTATAGCAATTTGCTTTGAGGTATAATTCCTTTTTCTTCATGTAGTCTGGAAGACCTGGCCTGTTACTTGGCCAGGCAACTGTCTGAAGTCCTCCTTAAGAGGTAATGCTTGTGTGTGTTTAATTTTGTCCCAAGCAGGAAAAGTCCTTCAAATAAGGCAATTGGTAGATCAAAGGGATAAGCAACCTATCCCCTACTATTCTGTGAGTCTTCTCCTTGCTCCCATTACATGGTTGTAGCATTGAGATCAAAGCCCAAGATCAATCGAGTCAATAATCTGTGGAAAGAGTTCCTACTTTCTGAACTCCCACACCTTCTGATATTTAAATGCTCTCCCTGATCAGGGATAAGAGCAATGAGGCACACCCCTCATCTCCTTTCATCTGCTTCACCTTAGCCCCTCAATGGCAAGGTTAAGAGCAACTTGTGACCCTATTCCAGTTGGCTTCAATGCCTAACCCTTTTGTATGAGCCTCATTGTGTGGTTATAGTGTGTGCTGAATGCTTTCATTGATTGATCACTTGCTTCATATACACATGTTTGCTTGCATGCTTTGTGCACTCATTATCATTTATTGCTCATTAATACATAATCATCTCATTTGTCTTTGTGACATTATCATTGTTGTTTGCCCATTGAGGACAATTGTAAGACCATCCATTGGCCATTGCTCCTATGATATGGAAGTGAGTATAAGACCATCACCTTGGCCACTCATCTTATCTTTGCCTGATGCATTTGTTGATTGTATGTGAGGAAGCAATTGTAAGTCCCTGCAAGTTGGCATTTGCTTTCCTATGATCACATGTTGCTTTGCTTGTTTGTATGTGAGGATACAACTGTAAGTCCCTGCAAGTTGGCATTTGTATTCCTAGGACCATACTGTGGAGGTTAGAGTAAGCCCAGATAGATTGGCATCTGACATCCATGTTTTGCTTCTGTTTGTTTATGTGAGGATGCAATTGTAAGTCCCTGTAAGTTGGCATTTGCTCTCCTGTGATCATAAGTTGGTTTGTTTGTTTATATGTGAGGTTGCAATTGTAAGTCCCTGTAAGTTGGCATTTGCTTTCCTATGATCATGTGTTGCTTCTGTTCTTGGATGTGAGGATCCATTGTAAGTCCCTGTAATGTGGCATTGGTTTTCCTATGAGCATATGTGGAGTTAACCTAAGTCCAGATAGATTGGCAGTTGACTTCCATATTTCATCTTTGTTTTCTTTTGAGGAGATTAGTGTAAGTCCATAGAGTGGCCTCTGATATCCATTTCTGTTTTAGGAGATTGGTGTAAATCCAGCTATTGGTATCCGATATCCGCTTTTGTTTGTGAGATTGGAGTAAGACCATTGAGTGGCATCCGGTATCATTTGTTTGTTTATTTATTATTGCTTATTGCTCATTCCAAAGGACACACTTGAATCATCTTCTATATGATCTCAAGAGGTGAACCTTCTAAGAAGTTTTACAATCCATCTTCATCCATTCATCCTCATTATGTCCTAAACCTTTTCACACATCACTTTCAAACTTGACATAGATATTGTGCAAACTTCTTCATGTTTTCAAACTAAAAACCTGGACCCCAAGTCCTTGACTTTTTCAAACTCATTTCATAATACTTCTTTCAAATCAATCTTAATCATACTTTGACTCCACTTTCCTAATCACAATCAATTAACTTCACTCATTCACTCGTTTTGGCTTTGTCCATTGTTAATCTTTTCATGCATTAGCCATAGGTTTCAATTATCATTGTGGTTGATGTAAACCTCACCTTATCTTTAGTGAGTCGACAGTAAGACTTCCGTACTGAAAACAGGGCTAATCCCTCTAGTACGTCGAAGCTATCCTCGCATGGTGGATGTTGGTTTTGGTCGAGTGTTCTCCCATTGATAATGAAAAGCCTCAGTGCTTGTGTTTAAAATTGAATCCACCAACTTTTGGAAATCTTTTAGCCGAACTACGGCGTTTTGATCCTTACCTTTGATGGAAGGTACGTAGGCAGCGGGTTCATCCGTTCAAACCCAATAAAAATTGTATATTCTTTTCTCATCATCCCAATCATGTTTGCACAATCTTTATGTCATAACAAATAACAATTTAATACAACAAGTGTGAAAAGGGCTCCCTAGGAGTACCTAGGACGTGATGGGTGCCTAACACCTTCCCATTGCGTAATTTACCCCTTACCCAGACTCTCTGATCTTTTTATTAGTTTTCTACGTGTAAAACTTCTTAGGCTTTTGTTCGCTTTTTAGCCAGTCCTTTGGATAAATAAAAGTGCGGTGGCGACTCGAAATTTCATTGTATCTCTTGCTTATGATTTAATCGATAAATCATATAGCGACGAATACACCGCTACAGAAAAGTGGCGACTCTGCTGGGGAACGACATCGATCCTTGGTGGTATTGCCTACTTTTCATCCTTGTTGTGCTATATTATTATTTGTTATATGACATATTTTTGTACAATTTGGGATAACTGTATTGATTGTAATGTTTGAATTGCTTGATATACAATTGCTGTTTGCTTTGGTGATCTGTGAGATGAGTTCTATACCCGAACTCGAGTGCACTCTAGGATAGGAGAATGGCATAGTCTTGTCGATTGGTGTGGAGTATTCCTTAGCCAGTTGACTTGCGAGTCCATTCACTTGGTGGAGGTCATGTTGAATTAATAATGTCACACAAGTTATTTGTGGTCAGGCATTATTCTTTCAATCATGTTCCGCAGAAGCCAAGGACCTTAGTTTACCAAACCCATCTTGGCCTATTTTTAGGAACGTAGTGCGGAGGTCGTTCAGATGTAAGTTCTGATACGATTGTTACGCGATACTACACTCATAAGAGTTTCTCTTGAGAATATTCTTGGAATACGAGTATTCGTTCCTCCGATAATATTCGAAAGATGGAACGATGATTATGGGAACCTCTGGTAGAACATGTCTGGCAGGTTTAAACCCTAGTACACTCCCTTTGGGTGGTTCTTAACCGAGACTCCATGCTCGTGACTCTCAACAAACCCATGATTCGTGGTTGAGTCGTTCAAACATTGTTAATATCAATGGATCCCGGATCAGGTGTAAAACCTAAAATCCACCAAAGCGGCTGGTTGATATTAAGAATGTTTGAGCCGGTTCATGTACCGTTAATATCAATGGAACTTGGGTGTCGATAAGGTGAAAACCTAAATCCACCAAAATGGATGATTGATATTAGGGATACATAGAGCTTTCCCACGACCTTTGTTTGGTGTGCTTTGCTTGATCCTTGAGTGTGTTTGTTGCATTCATGCATTCACGCATTCATCCGCATTCATGTCATCAGAAAAAGGAAATTTCAAGGAACTTAAAGGGTTTAATTGCAAAATTTTCAGACATGGAAAGACCAAAAAGGCATACAAAGAAGTACAGCTTTAAGCAGCCCGATATAAAAGAGTTAAGGAATCTGACATCATATGTATTAGATCCTTTGGGTTTCAAAGCTCGCTATGGGAAGCTTCTGCCTCTGCTCACCACTCAGGTTGATGAAGGGTTGATGAGTACCTTGGCTCAGTTTTACGATCCCTTGCATCATTGCTTCTTATTTCCGGACTTCCAGCTATTGCCGACTTTGGAAGAATACTCTCATCTTATTGGGATTCCGATTCTGGATCAAGTGCCGTTCAGTGGCTTAGAGGATATTCCATCTGCTCGAGAGATTGCTAGCTTGTTGCACATAGATGAAGATCTGATTAGAGCTAATCTGACTACCAAAGGCGGAATTCAAGGTTTTCCTTCCGAGTTCCTCATTGCCCAAGCCACTTTCTATGGAAAGGCCATGAGTGAGGATGCCTTTGAGGCTCTGTTTGTGCTACTCATCTATGGATTGGTGCTGTTTCCCAACTTCGACAAGTTCGTGGACATGAACGCCATTAGGATCTTTTCAGTCCTTAATCCAATTCCGACCTTGTTGGGCGATGCATATGTCTCCTTGCATCTGAGGAATATGAAGAATGGAGGAGTCATTGTCTGCTGTTTACCCCTGCTGTACAAGTGGTTTATTTCGCACTTGCCTCAGACAATTGCTTTCAAGGAGAACAAGGGATGTCTACGGTGGTCCCAGAGACTCATGTCTCTCACCAATGATGATATCACCTGGTATGATCGCGTGTACGATACCGTCCAGATCATTGACTCTTGTGGTGAATTCCCTAATGTGCCTCTTCTTGGCACATGTGGTGGGATCAGCTACAATCCTATTCTTGCACGTCGTCAGCTTGGGTTCCCCCTAAAGGATAAACCTAATAGCATTTTGTTAGAAGGTGTGTTCTTTCAGGAGGGTAAAGATCCCCAAGGCCTGAAAGCCAGATTTGTCCGTGCTTGGCGCAGTATTCACAAGAAGAGTAGGAATGAGTTGGGTCCAAAGAACTGCATTGCTTTGGAGCCATACACCTCTTGGGTCTGACAGAGAGCTGCCACCTACTTGATGTCGTACGATCATCCAAGACCTACACCGTTGGATGTGGTTGGGCCTTCAACCCTCCCTACCCAACGTGTAGAGGAGTTGAGAGAAGAAGACCTTTCGCGTGCTTGGATCCGTGAAAGGGAGGAGTTGCTGCAGCAGCTCAAGGAGAAGGACGCTATGATTGAGTTTCTCGAGCACCGAGTGATCGACGATCCGAACGACACTTGGACTTCTCTGCTTCCTCAGTCATCCAAATTCTGGAAGAGGAGGTATGATCGACTTGCAAAGGAGAAAGCTGATATGGAGGCCGCCTATGAGAGAGAGATCAAGAAGTTGTGCACTTCTCGTCTTCCAGCATCCCGAGCTTCTAGGGATCCATAGGATGTCATTTACCTTTTCTCTTTGTAATGATTCAAAAATGCTGTATTTCTTTGTCTCAATATATTAAATGAAATATTTTCCATGAGCAATTGAAATGTTTAAATATTCAAAATATTGCAAATAATACCCTAAGGGTTCCTTGAAAACAAAGCATTTGCACAAGCATTTCATGCATCATTCTTGCATAAGCAGGTACCCTTTGTTTCTGGTCTTCTGGTTCTAACCTTTGCTCTTCATTTATTTTGAAGACAAGCTGACTCACCGGTATTATACGCGGGTCAATTCAGCAAGGGTAATGGAGCAATTGGAACAAGAGAACCGAGAATTAAAGGAAGAGGTCGCCAGACTTGGCGCTTTGATGGAGCAACTCCTTGCTGCTCAGAACCAGCCTGCTCAACAGCCAGCAACTCCTGTTCAGAGGACGGTTATTTCAGAAGTAGCTACTTCAACGGTGCCAGTCAGTGCCCATCAGCCCAATGCCATGCCTCCCGGTTTTCCTTGGGGGATGCCTCCAGGCTTCATGCCTGATCTGCCAGCTCCTACATTTGCTCAAATGCCGGCATCTAGCCCGGTCCCTGTTCCCGCTCCTCCTGTCGTGCATACCATGCCTAGGGTAGACGACACCATCTATCACTCTGAGGCTTCTGAGGGCTCAGATGTTCATGAGAAGATGGATGCAATGAATGACCAATTCCTTGAGCTGAGAAAGGAATTGAGGACTCTCCGTGGTAAAGATCTCTTCGGCAAGTCTGCAGCCGAACTCTGCCTGGTTCCCGGTGTCAAGATACCGATCAAATTCAAGGTCCCAGACTTTGAAAAATACAAGGGGAACACCTGTCCACTAGCTCACCTGGTCATGTACGCCAGGAAGATGTCAACACAGACTGATAATGATCAACTCTTGATCCATTATTTCCAAGATAGTCTGTCTGGTGCCGCGCTCAGATGGTACATGAGCCTGGACAGTGCCAACATCCGATCTTTCAATGACCTTGGCGAAGCTTTCGTCAAGCAATATAAGTACAACGTCGATATGGCGCCTGACCGAGATCAACTCAGGTCCATGTCACAGAAAGATAAGGAATCGTTCAAGGAGTACGCCCAGAGATGGCGAGAGCTGGCAGCTCAAATAACTCCACCGCTGGAAGAGAAAGAAATGACCAAGATTTTTCTGAAGACTCTTGGCTCATTCTATTATGAGCGGATGGTAGCAAGCGCTCCCTCTGATTTCACCGAGATGGTGAACATGGGGATGCGTCTTGAAGAAGGCGTCCGCGAGGGAAGGTTAGCGAAAGATGATGGTTCTTCCTCTAAACGATATGGGGCGTTTAAGAGGAAAGAAGGGGAAGCACACGCCGTGCAGTCTCAGCCAAAACATAGAAGACCCTCTGTTCAGAGGAAGCCTGCACGACATACCAGTCATCAGCACCAGGTGGCTCACGTAGCGCCTGTTTTCAAGGACAATACTCCTCAACGTCAGCAATATCAACCTCAACAGTATCAGCATCAGCAGCAATATCAACAACTGCAGTACCAACAACAACAATCTCGTCCACAGCAACAGGCTTACCAGCCTCGTGGGAGTACGAGTAATCAAGCAAACATGGGTTATGAAAGGAAGAAGATCAGTTTTGATCCGATTCCTATGTCGTATGCGGAGTTATATCCCTCTCTAATAGAGCGGAAGTTGGTTTCTCCGAGAGATCCTCCGGCTATACCGGTCAACCCTCAGTGGTGGTATAAGCCTGATCTGCACTGTGTCTATCACTCTGGTGCTCCGGGCCATGACATTGAAAATTGCCTCCAGCTGAAGACTAAGGTTCAAGACCTTATGAGAAGTGGAATCCTGAGTTTTGAGGACTCGAGCCCGAACGTCACCAAGAACCCATTGCCGCCGCATGGGAAATCTGTGAATATGATTCAGGAGTGCCTTGGGAAATACAAGGTTAAGTACGTCAGCCACATCAGGCAGTCGTTGGTTGATTTACATAAGATGCTGTGTCAGTACAGCTATTTGGAGCATAACCACGACAAGTGCCGCGTCTGCTCAATTAACCGCTTGGGTTGCGACCAGGTCCGCAGAGAGCTTCAGAAGATGTTGAATGAGGGTACCATTGAGATTCTGCAGAATCGCAATGTTGATGAAGTCGAACCTGAAGTGAATGTCATCTCACCAGTGTTCAAGCTGCCAGAACCCGTTGTTATTCGTTACAATAGCAACAAACCGAAGGCTTCCCCTTCTTTGGTCATTAAACCGGCAGGCCCTGTGCCTTATACATCTGATCGAGCTGTGCCATTCCGGTACAATCCTGTTGCTGTCCAGGATGGGATCGAGGTGCCTTTGCCTTCAACTTCCGTAACCACTGTTGCTGATGTCAGTGGGTTGACCCGAAGCGGTCGTGTATTTTCTGCGCCTCCAAAGGCTGCTGCTTCTGACACTGTTGAGCGTCCGGTTGGGACCGCTGTGAATATCCAGAATCCGGCACTTGATGTTGCCAAACCCTCCTCATCCGTACAAAAGACTCATGTTTCTTCAGTTGGCCCAAGTGGCATTGTTGATGAAGAATCTGATGAGATGCTGAGGCTCATCAGAAAGAGTGAGTACAACATTGTAGACCAGCTTCTACACACGCCCTCCAAGATTTCTATTCTTTCTCTATTGCTGAATTCAGAACCCCATAGGGAGTCTCTGCAGAAAGTCTTGGACCTGGCATACGTTGATCACGACGTCACCCTGGAACAATTTGATAGTATTGTTGCAAACATTACCGCTTGCAACACCTTGAGCTTTTGTGACGCTGATCTCCCTGAGGAGGGAAGAGACCACAACATGGCTTTACACATATCCATGAATTGCAAATCTGATGCAATGTCCAATGTGTTGGTGGACACTGGGTCGTCTCTTAATGTATTGCCAAAATCCACACTCTCTCGATTGTCATATCAAGGTCCTCCTATGAGGCAGAGTGGGGTTGTTGTGAAAGCATTTGATGGGTCGCGCAAGACCGTGATTGGGGAAGTTGATCTTCCAATCAAGATAGGACCAAGTGATTTCCAGGTTACCTTCCAGGTAATGGATATCCACCCATCATATAGCTGTCTCTTAGGCAGACCGTGGATTCACGAGGCTGGCGCCGTGACATCCACCCTACACCAGAAGCTAAAGTTTGTCAAAAACAAGAAATTGGTTGTAGTAGGGGGAGAAAAGGCTCTCCTGGTTAGCCATCTGTCTTCTTTCTTGTACATTGACGCAGAGGATGAAGTTGGAACTCAGTTTCAAGCTTTATCTATTGATGAACCAATCGAGAAGAAGTCTCCTTCATTCACTTCCTACCGAGATGCAAAGCTGGCCATTGAATGTGGTGCAGTTGCTGGATTAGGGAAAGTGCTTGAACTCGAAGATAATCGATCCCGGGCTGGCATTAGCTATGGTTCTGGGGCATGTAATGAGCAAGGTTTGTTCACAAGTGGAGGATTCATTCACGCCGATCAACCTGAAGAGGAGGAAGCTGCTGCTATCTTGGAAGAGAACGCAGAAGACCTGAACAATTTCATCATACCTGGTGGTGTCTGCCACAATTGGGTCGCTGTGGATGTTCCTACGGTCATTCATAAGTCAGCGTGATTTGTTCACTTTGTTTGAAACCCTTCTCCCATGCCAAAAGGAGAAGTGATGACATTGTTGGCAGCATTTAATACAATGATGTTTTCATTCAATTAATGCATTGTTTAACATTTGTTTTTCCATTTGTTTTCACTTTTTGCTTTTGCATGAAATCAGTGATCACAAAAAACCCTGAAAAACAAAAACAACATTTTTCATCTGCATAAATGATTTGCTTGTTTAAAATTCAAAAGCTTTTCATTATCCAGAATCATTATGCAGGGATTTCTAAACCCATTGAACATAATGATCCAACGCCATCTCCCAATCTTGAATTCTTTGTATTTGAGGCAGAGGAAGATGATGTTGAAGGGGATTCCTGATGAGATTACCCGTCTCCTTGAGCACACAAAGAAGCTCATTCAGCTGTATCATGAGAATCAGCAAAGCAGTCAAACTGGGGCATTACAAATGCATTGCAAAAAAAAAAAAAAAAAAAAAAAAGGAGGGGTGAAAAAATAAGAAAAATCAAAAATCAGGAAAATTTTTTCAACATTTTTCCAAAAGAAAAAGAAAAATTATACCCTCAAGTCCCTAGTTGACTGATGCTGAATGGATTCAGAGTCGTTACGACCAACTGAATTTGATTGAAGAGAAGCGTTTAACTGCCATGTGCCATGGTCAGTTATATCAACAGAGAATGAAGAAAGCATTCGATAAGAAGGTCAAGCCTCGTGTGTTCCGAGAAGGTGACCTTGTGCTCAAGAAAGTTTTGTCTTTCGCGCCCGATTCCAGGGGCAAGTGGACTCCAAACTACGAGGGTCCATATGTTGTTAAGAGAGCCTTTTCAGGCGGTGCTTTGATGCTTACAACAATGGATGGGGAGGATTTCACTCGTCCTGTGAATTCAGATGCAGTTAAGAGATACTTTGCCTAAAAAAAAAAGAAGTATATGCAAATGAAAAACAGGATAGCTCGCTAAGTTGAAAACCCGAAAGGGCGGCTTAGGCAAAAATGAGCGTCTCGGTGGAGAACCCGCAAGGGTAATCCAGGCAAAAATTAGAGACTTGAAAAAAGAATATATTTGCATCCCGCTAGATTGAGTACCTCACCCTGGGGCAATCTAGGCAAAAATTAGGGATTTGGCAAGTGACTGCATCCTGACAAGACTTTCTGGTTTACCAGTCGTCATTTCGTCAGAAGATTCTCGATTCGTCGTCAACTGAAGCTTCGGATACATCGAGATTCAAATTGGTAGAGAAAGGATCATTATGTTCAATGTAGCCCTCTTCCCATATATATTACTGATTTCAAATTTGTACAGATCTATGGAGTCTTGCCATTTGCAGGCTACCATTCCATCAAGTCAATTTGAGCTTTTTATCCAATTATTTGCACTCTTATTTGTTTCAATTCAACAAATGTTTTGCATGTTTTAAATTGATAAAATATCATTGTTTTAAACAAAGCAAAATTTTCAAAATTTGTTGTTTTAAACGAAGTGAACATTCACATGATTGAAAGGATACTCAAGAATATCTCAGTGCTCTCCCGAGGGTGGTATGATTTCCAACAGGTAAGACATTTGTTCATATTCCTGGTTTGGTTGTATCTTCTTTCTTCAAATCTTTGTTGGGGTTGTTCCTCAAACAGAGTTATTGTTGGGGTTGTTCCCCAGTATAGTCGCAAGCAGAGTGTTGTTGAAGACTTCGTTTTCTCCAGCAGCAATCTTCCCCAGCATGGGTGTTTTTCTTGTAGAAGTTTCGGCGGTTGAAGATTTGTCATCCTGGTGCCCCGTCACTTTCTCCAGTGGGACGACATTCCCAGACTTTATTTGTCTCCTCAGCACAGTCATGAGTAGAGCTGTTATTAATATCCCTATCAGAATCGCGAGCAGAGCTGTTGTCACTCTTCCCAGTGCAGTTGCCGGCGGAGTTGTCTATTTTCCTCAGCACGATCACTTTCTTTTTTGAAGATTTGGTGAGTCAGCGGTTTGATACCCGGTACTTTACCTTTTCCCCGGCGAAGTCGTCTGCGGAATTGTTGCTATCTCTCCATCAGAGTTTTTCTCTTTAGCAGAGCAGGATTTATTTTCCTATTCAGTGGTTGTTTGGGTTGACATCCCAGTATTTTCATCCATCTTTTCCTCAACTTAGTCTGCGGAATGGTTGTTGTGGCAGTTTTGCCTGTTGATTACTCCTTCAATCCCCAGTATGGTTGGATGATGGCTCTAGCATCCTGAGAACGGATTGATTTCCTGACTGTTTGTGATCCTCAGTAGAGTGGCTTGTATTGCAGAATCTACTTGTTGTGATCAAGATTGCTATATGTATTCTCCCCAAGTGGATTGGTTCATTGCAGAATCTACTTGTTTGATCTGTCCTCCCTCAGTAGTTTGTTCCCTAAGAGAGTAGCCGACAGTTTTCCCCAATAGAGTTGCCTATGCAGTTAGATTCTATTTGGATGATATCATTCTCCCTCAGTGGGTTGTTCCCCAGAGGAGTTATGTGGAGTTGCTTCTACAGCAGTTCGTGCTTGTGCTTATGCACCTTTTGTTTCTCAGTTGACACTGGGATCCCCTGCAGATATCTTGGATTTTCTCTTATCCCCTACAGATTTGTCTTGGTGGCTGCTTTGCCCGTTGTGACTTTCTGTACCCTGATTGGTTTGTCTCCTGATATCTCTGATCCTCTGCTTCTTCAGCAGTGCTCGCAGATCTTTGCTTTACAGCATATAGATCTCTGCAGATTGGCTCTCCAGCTGGTTGTTCCCCTGGAAGTATAATACCGGACGTTTGGTTCCTGGACCTGTTGTGTTAGAATTGTCTGTTTTGTCAGCATTCATCAAACATAAATTACGCATATTCATGCATATTCATAAACATTCAGATATTCATGTTGCATTTCTCGCCATGTATCCTTTGTTTGTCGTGTTCCCTGCTATGGTGATATAGATCTCTTTATAGATCTCCCCAAGCAGATGTCGGGTGTTATAAATCTCTCCATATAGAGTCAACCCCATAAGCAGAAAATGTTGTCTTTCCTTCTGCAGTTCCCCACTGAGATATATCCTCGTGGATGACGGTTTCTTCCGTTTCCTCCCAACACATATATTGGGATGGATTTTCCTATTTGAGTTACATCCTCATTAGGACGTGTCTTTATTCAGTCTGTCTTTTCGGATTATTCCCGAATTGGCTATTTGTCAAATGTCTTGTGCTTCCCAGTGGGTTGTTCCCCAGCGGAGTAGTTTCGGGCCTCTACCCTCATACCGGTAGTTGTAAGTCCTACTTTTCCTGGCTCTCTTGACAGAATTTGTGGTTATACACCTTTTATTCCCCAGCCAGAGTGTTGGTTTTCTACCCTCATACCGGTAGTTGTAAATCCTATTTTCCTGCTCTTCAGCAGTTTGTGGTTTGTTATAAACCTTATCTTGGTTTCCCGTGCGGATTTGTGACTTGTTCTATCCCCACGCAGATTTGTTGGTCTTCTACCCCGTATTCGGTAGATGTAAACCCTAATTTTGTGGTCACCTCCACCCTTTTGGCCCTCTGCCTACTAACCAGCAGTCGTAAGTCCTATCTTTGCGGTTTTTCTACCTACAAACCGGTAGTTGTAAACCCTGTTTTCTCCACTTGCAGAGTTAATTTTGTTGTTCATCCCAACCGATGACAATTTTTCCCTTGTGGTTATCTTCATCTAGTGTTTGATGTTGATTTTTCTTTGCTTGGATAAGTTGCTCAGATCAGCACTTATATCCCTAGCAAGTCTTTTGTGGATAATTGCCGTATGCTAGCAATTTTATCCCCAGCGGGTCCTTTCAACTTGTGTCAGTGATTGTGTTCCCCGGATCATTGATTTTCATCAGTGAATCCTCAGCGAGTTTTCTTTCATTTACCCTTTTGTCGGTAATGTCTGTTGCTCCTTTTGATTGGTCATCATTATATACCTATTCTGGTATCCCGATGCCTTTCTTTTCGGATTTTATCCTATAAACAACCTACAACCCGGTTCAGGATAATCTTCCTTGAGTAAGATTCATATTCCTTGTGGAATTGAATATCCATCCTATAAACAAGTCTGCTGTTCTAGCTTTCTTCAGGGTGATGAGTGTTTTGGAACACACACCAATTCACGTTTTTTCAGCCATCCTATAAACAAGTCTGCTGTTCTAGCTTTCTTCAGGGTGATGAGTGTCTTGGAACACAAACCAATTCACGATTTCGGATTTTATCCTATAAACAACCTACAACCCGGTTAAGGATAATCTTCCATGCGAGGTTATTATTCACGTTTTGACGGCTATGAATAATATATCTCATGCGCTCGTTAGTTGGAATCCTTTGTTGATTTTCCCCAGCTGAGCAAGATTCGTATTCTTTGTAGAATCGAATATCCATCCTATAAACAAGTTTGCTTTCGCTCTCTTCAGGATGATGAGTGTTTTGGAAGTGAAATCCAATTCACGTTTCGGTAGATCACATATTATATACCCAGTAACCGGTATCTCTGGTGTTTCTTACCATGCGAGTTTATTATCTACGTTCTGACGGTAATAGATAATATATCTCATGCGAGTTTCTTATCCACGGTCTGCCGGTAATGGATATTGTATCTCATGCACTCTTTGGGTTTGTGTCCCCAGTTGAGTAAGATTCGTATTCCTTGTGGAATCGAATGCCCATCCTATAAACAAGTTTGCTTTCGCTCTCTTCAGGATGATGAGTGTTTTGGAAGTGAAAACCAATTCACGTTTTCGGATTTTATCCTATAAACAACCTACAACCCGGTTCAGGATAATCTTCCATGTGAGTATTCTATCCACGTTCTGACGGTAATGGATATTATATCTCGTTCACTCTTGGGTCAATCTTTTGATTGTTGTCTCCGCAGAGTAAGATTCGTATTCCTTGTGGAATCGAATATCCATCCTATAAACAAGTCTGCTGTTCTAGCTTTCTTCAGGGTGATGAGTGTCTTGGAACACAAACCAATTCACGTCTTCGGATCTTATCCTATAAACAACCTACAACCCGGTTCAGGATAATTTTCCATGCGAGTATATTATCTACGTTTTGACGGCTATAGATAATATGTCTCATGCACTCTTTTGTCGAACATTTTGTTTGTTTCCCCAACTGAGTAAGATTTGCATTCTTTACAGAATCAAATATCCATCCTATAAACAAGTTTGCTTTCGCTCTCTTCAGGATGATGAGTGTTTTGGAACACACACCAATTCACGTCTTTGGTCGGTCACCTGTTACATACCTACAACCCGGTATCCTTGGTGTTCCTTCCTGATTTTTGTTACCCTTATACCGGTGACATCTCATTTCTTTGGTCCTTCCCCCAGTGGAACTTCCTGTTGCTTCTCCCAGGAGTCAGCTTGTGTCTCTCCAATGGATTTATTTCTCCTTTGGAATCCTTTTCCCCAGTGTGAGTCCTTCACTCCCCAGTGAGGCCTCCAATCTTTCTTTCTGTATTCTTCTAATCAGAGTCGTGTCTTGTTCACGCTGTGTCAGTTTTGTCTATCCCCAACAAGAGTCTTGTTAGAGTCTCTGTTCCTGTTGAGTGTACTACTCCGATGGATCGTCTTTTCTTCTGTGTGAATCATATTCCCCGCAGAATTTGTGTCTTTTGCATGCATACATTTGCATCATGAGGTCTCTTAGGGACCAAAATTTATCTCATTACTGTTATTTAAGCCCATTCTACCGCGTTGAGATGAAGATTTCTAAACTTCACTTCTCCGGCTAGAATGACCTTAAATAGGGGCATCTGTAAGACCCCAATTTTGGCCCTAAGATCCCTCATGGCCCACATCATATCATATCATGGCCTCAAGGATCATTGCATGCCCTAGTTTCCCTCCTAGTGGGTGGGTACCTTGTGAGTTTGATTCTTGATCACCAAGCATGCTTTGCATTTGTATATCTTTGCTTTTCATATGTTTACTAACCAAAAAGTACAAAAATATTGTCATCTAACCATGTTACTTGCAGCTGAAGCAAATTAGGTCAAAATCAGTCAAAGTCAGTCATTGCAGTGGATGGTGGCCATTCTTGCAGAATTTGGGCACCATGATCAATCATCAAGAGTTCATATAACTTGGGACATCATTTGGAATCAAGTTCTCAAGGAATTAGGGTTTGGAATTCACCAGAACATGCTTCAGTCAGGCAAAACCCTAGAAAGTCAAACTTGGTCAACTGTGGATTTAATCAGTGATTTGATGATGGGATTTGGTCTGAGAGGTCTCATTCATGCCTATATAAGCTTCATATATCATGTCAAGCATCCATAGTGAAGAAAATAAAGTCAGACAGGAAATTTCCAGAAATAGAAACTTGACCTGTAATTCAAATTTGCCAAAAATGGAAACTTCTTGATCTTAATCTTGCATCATGATACAAGCTTCAAATGAATTTTTGCCCAACATGAAAGTTGAAGATCTTGTTCTCCCATTTCCAAAAAGTCCAAGAACTCTCAATTCCCATGTATGGTTGGCAAGATATGATCAATTCATTTTCACAAATTCTTGAACTTCAAAAGGCCATATCTCATGAACCATTTGGCCAATTTTGATGGGGTTTTTTCCTACAAGCTCTATTTGTTCCCCTCTTTCCAAAAATGCATTCATCTTCCACCAAAACCACACCATGCAAAATGGCATTTTTGGACTTGACTTCATTAATTTCAAGTATGTGCAAAAAGTGATTTTTTGATTTAGACATTTTCAGCACATTTGGCCATTTGGGACTTGTTTATAATGTTGTTTAAAACTTGTTTGAGGCCCAAACTCGGCCAGAATCATATACCTCCATGAACCATGTTCAAAATTAGCAAAATGCAAAATTCACTTCATTTAAGTTAACCAAGCTTAGCACATCATTAACCAACCTTAAACAGTCCATATATAAGTCATTTTCTGTGATTCTAAACCCTAGCTGCAGCCTCACAAACACACAGAATTCTCTCATTCTCTCTCAATTTCCATTTTTCACATTTTGCAATTTCTGCAAAAAACTCCAAAGAGCCCGAGGATTCCTTTGTTGCTTCATCACCTAGCCATCATTTTGAGCTGTTTACAAGCATAAAGCACCAGCTGGAACAGCATTTTCGTATTCTGTTTTTTCAAGCTTCAACAATGGCAGACCATGTTTTGAGCTGGAATCCACGCTGCTGAGCCAAAGTCCATCCTCTATCCATCTTTTAGAAGCTTCATGTACATCTGTTTTGAGGATTTGCAAGCATACAACACCCAAATCATCATTGTGCATCAGTTTTGGTAAGATTTCGAGTTCCTTCTTTTCCTAAATCATGGTATGCAATGTGTTGGTCTCTTTACCCTGATCATTATGAGCTTTGAATGGTTGAAAATGGCCAAGTATTTAGAAAGTTATGTTGGTTTAAAGGTTGATGCTCAAATTTGTTTTTGCTTGATTCTTCTTGAATAGTTTGATTTGGTGATTATGGATGCCATATTCTTGATGTGTGTTGATTGCTGATCATATTGATATACTCGATTTGATTTTCTGGAGATTTTTCTTTGGCACGAATTTGATGAAGTTGATGAACACTGTTACTGTAGCAAACCCTAAACATATTTTCCAGATTTTCTTATCAAGCGCGTTTGGCTGTTGTGGTATCGTGTACTGCATGAAATTTTACTGTGTTATCGCCATGCCCTATCGCTGAGTGACACGCATCTAAATGATGCACACCGTTTCACTAAAAGATCCACAGAATTACAGTATTGCCACCGTGCTCCATTTATTCAATTAATCATGTGTTAAATAATATTTCATTTCAATGTTTATTTCATTTTGGTTCATCATTTTACAAAAATCATAATTCACTCATTTTAATTCCAAAATCCATGGAAATTTTTGCATTGTGTTCTGCTTGATGTCTAGTATTTTATCATGATTTTTCCAGGATTTTTGCATGGTCGAATTTTTAATGGCATTAGGGTTTTGCTCATGTATGCATATTTTGTACCTTTTGCCAATTCAATTGTGAAATGATGAGGATATATCCAATGACCCTGAATTTTTTTGTGCTTAATCTACACTCATCCATGGTGATTTTGATGTAGAGTTCATGATTTTATCTTATCTGGTTGTTAAGATATGAATTTTTGAAGTAGGGTGTGACAATTTGTGTCACACCAATGATATGCAATTTCATGATTTTTGATGCCATGCTTCCTGACCTCCAATTGATGTGAATTTTTGCATGAACCTACTTGTGTATGTCTAGTTTATGTGTGAATTTTCTTGGAATTATTTGTGGCATTTCCTATTTGTTTGAGATTTTTCTCCCCTGTCTAGTCAAATGTTGACTTTGTGTGATACATCTTGCCATTCCATTTGTGAAATTCTCATACTTTATTGGATGATCATGAAATTTTACATGTGCATACTAGACATCTTAAGCTTTGCATTGGTGTTGATCCCATTCATTTATCATTTGTTATCACTGACTTATGAATTTTTGAAGATGATACATGATTGTTTGACTTCTTTGAGCATGCTTGAACTTGCTTTGACTTTCTGATTTTAATTGACCATCTTCCCATGGTCCAAATGAGCTGAAATTTGATATGCATGTCATGTTATGGATTGTGATTTACCATGATTTATTTGCTGATTTTTGGAATTGATTATGATTGGTTTTGAGCTAAGTCTTGCTGTTGACTTCTATGAGCTTTCATTTGCCATGCTTTGACTTCCTTTGCTTATGAAATGATGATGATGAATGATATGAATGTGGGACCAATTGAGTTTGCTTCTTGATTGTTTAAACTTGATTTTGGTTGACTTTCATTTGCTGTTTTGACTTTCTCATCCTCTTTTGACCCTAGGCTTGTCCTAGTGGTCCTGTTGCTTATGTTTGAGCTCATTGTTTCAGGTTAAGCAACAATGCTTCAAAGAGAACAATCCAATTTGATTAAGCTTGATTGTTTATCATGAGCTAACCTCTTTGTTTTGTAGGTGGCTTGATTCATATGATTTGAGTCTTGTGCTTTGCACATTCATCTGATTATGTTGACTGTTAATTCTATTCTCATTTTACTTTGACTTTTGAATTGTGTACTGATTCTGTATGACTATTTCAGGTACCATTAGTTGCTTAGTTCTTTGAACTTGCTTTGCTTTGCTTTATAGCAATTTGCTTTGAGGTATAATTCCTTTTTCTTCATGTAGTCTGGAAGACCTGGCCTGTTACTTGGCCAGGCAACTGTCTGAAGTCCTCCTTAAGAGGCAATGCTTGTGTGTGTTTAATTTTGTCCCAAGCAGGAAAAGTCCTTCAAATAAGGCAATTGGTAGATCAAAGGGATAAGCAACCTATCCCCTACTATTCTGTGAGTCTTCTCCTTGCTCCCATTACATGGTTGTAGCATTGAGATCAAAGCCCAAGATCAATCGAGTCAATAATCTGTGGAAAGAGTTCCTACTTTCTGAACTCCCACACCTTCTGATATTTAAATGCTCTCCCTGATCAGGGATAAGAGCAATGAGGCACACCCCTCATCTCCTTTCATCTGCTTCACCTTAGCCCCTCAATGGCAAGGTTAAGAGCAACTTGTGACCCTATTCCAGTTGGCTTCAATGCCTAACCCTTTTGTATGAGCCTCATTGTGTGGTTATAGTGTGTGCTGAATGCTTTCATTGATTGATCACTTGCTTCATATACACATGTTTGCTTGCATGCTTTGTGCACTCATTATCATTTATTGCTCATTAATACATAATCATCTCATTTGTCTTTGTGACATTATCATTGTTGTTTGCCCATTGAGGACAATTGTAAGACCATCCATTGGCCATTGCTCCTATGATATGGAAGTGAGTATAAGACCATCACCTTGGCCACTCATCTTATCTTTGCCTGATGCATTTGTTGATTGTATGTGAGGAAGCAATTGTAAGTCCCTGCAAGTTGGCATTTGCTTTCCTATGATCACATGTTGCTTTGCTTGTTTGTATGTGAGGATACAACTGTAAGTCCCTGCAAGTTGGCATTTGTATTCCTAGGACCATACTGTGGAGGTTAGAGTAAGCCCAGATAGATTGGCATCTGACATCCATGTTTTGCTTCTGTTTGTTTATGTGAGGATGCAATTGTAAGTCCCTGTAAGTTGGCATTTGCTCTCCTGTGATCATAAGTTGGTTTGTTTGTTTATATGTGAGGTTGCAATTGTAAGTCCCTGTAAGTTGGCATTTGCTTTCCTATGATCATGTGTTGCTTCTGTTCTTGGATGTGAGGATCCATTGTAAGTCCCTGTAATGTGGCATTGGTTTTCCTATGAGCATATGTGGAGTTAACCTAAGTCCAGATAGATTGGCAGTTGACTTCCATATTTCATCTTTGTTTTCTTTTGAGGAGATTAGTGTAAGTCCATAGAGTGGCCTCTGATATCCATTTCTGTTTTAGGAGATTGGTGTAAATCCAGCTATTGGTATCCGATATCCGCTTTTGTTTGTGAGATTGGAGTAAGACCATTGAGTGGCATCCGGTATCATTTGTTTGTTTATTTTATTATTGCTTATTGCTCATTCCAAAGGACACACTTGAATCATCTTCTATATGATCTCAAGAGGTGAACCTTCTAAGAAGTTTTACAATCCATCTTCATCCATTCATCCTCATTATGTCCTAAACCTTTTCACACATCACTTTCAAACTTGACATAGATATTGTGCAAACTTCTTCATGTTTTCAAACTAAAAACCTGGACCCCAAGTCCTTGACTTTTTCAAACTCATTTCATAATACTTCTTTCAAATCAATCTTAATCATACTTTGACTCCACTTTCCTAATCACAATCAATTAACTTCACTCATTCACTCGTTTTGGCTTTGTCCATTGTTAATCTTTTCATGCATTAGCCATAGGTTTCAATTATCATTGTGGTTGATGTAAACCTCACCTTATCTTTAGTGAGTCGACAGTAAGACTTCCGTACTGAAAACAGGGCTAATCCCTCTAGTACGTCGAAGCTATCCTCGCATGGTGGATGTTGGTTTTGGTCGAGTGTTCTCCCATTGATAATGAAAAGCCTCAGTGCTTGTGTTTAAAATTGAATCCACCAACTTTTGGAAATCTTTTAGCCGAACTACGGCGTTTTGATCCTTACCTTTGATGGAAGGTACGTAGGCAGCGGGTTCATCCGTTCAAACCCAATAAAAATTGTATATTCTTTTCTCATCATCCCAATCATGTTTGCACAATCTTTATGTCATAACAAATAACAATTTAATACAACAAGTGTGAAAAGGGCTCCCTAGGAGTACCTAGGACGTGATGGGTGCCTAACACCTTCCCATTGCGTAATTTACCCCTTACCCAGACTCTCTGATCTTTTTATTAGTTTTCTACGTGTAAAACTTCTTAGGCTTTTGTTCGCTTTTTAGCCAGTCCTTTGGATAAATAAAAGTGCGGTGGCGACTCGAAATTTCATTGTATCTCTTGCTTATGATTTAATCGATAAATCATATAGCGACGAATACACCGCTACAGAAAAGTGGCGACTCTGCTGGGGAACGACATCGATCCTTGGTGGTATTGCCTACTTTTCATCCTTGTTGTGCTATATTATTATTTGTTATATGACATATTTTTGTACAATTTGGGATAACTGTATTGATTGTAATGTTTGAATTGCTTGATATACAATTGCTGTTTGCTTTGGTGATCTGTGAGATGAGTTCTATACCCGAACTCGAGTGCACTCTAGGATAGGAGAATGGCATAGTCTTGTCGATTGGTGTGGAGTATTCCTTAGCCAGTTGACTTGCGAGTCCATTCACTTGGTGGAGGTCATGTTGAATTAATAATGTCACACAAGTTATTTGTGGTCAGGCATTATTCTTTCAATCATGTTCCGCAGAAGCCAAGGACCTTAGTTTACCAAACCCATCTTGGCCTATTTTTAGGAACGTAGTGCGGAGGTCGTTCAGATGTAAGTTCTGATACGATTGTTACGCGATACTACACTCATAAGAGTTTCTCTTGAGAATATTCTTGGAATACGAGTATTCGTTCCTCCGATAATATTCGAAAGATGGAACGATGATTATGGGAACCTCTGGTAGAACATGTCTGGCAGGTTTAAACCCTAGTACACTCCCTTTGGGTGGTTCTTAACCGAGACTCCATGCTCGTGACTCTCAACAAACCCATGATTCGTGGTTGAGTCGTTCAAACATTGTTAATATCAATGGATCCCGGATCAGGTGTAAAACCTAAAATCCACCAAAGCGGCTGGTTGATATTAAGAATGTTTGAGCCGGTTCATGTACCGTTAATATCAATGGAACTTGGGTGTCGATAAGGTGAAAACCTAAATCCACCAAAATGGATGATTGATATTAGGGATACATAGAGCTTTCCCACGACCTTTGTTTGGTGTGCTTTGCTTGATCCTTGAGTGTGTTTGTTGCATTCATGCATTCACGCATTCATCCGCATTCATGTCATCAGAAAAAGGAAATTTCAAGGAACTTAAAGGGTTTAATTGCAAAATTTTCAGACATGGAAAGACCAAAAAGGCATACAAAGAAGTACAGCTTTAAGCAACCCGATATAAAAGAGTTAAGGAATCTGACATCATATGTATTAGATCCTTTGGGTTTCAAAGCTCGCTATGGGAAGCTTCTGCCTCTGCTCACCACTCAGGTTGATGAAGGGTTGATGAGTACCTTGGCTCAGTTTTACGATCCCTTGCATCATTGCTTCTTATTTCCGGACTTCCAGCTATTGCCGACTTTGGAAGAATACTCTCATCTTATTGGGATTCCGATTCTGGATCAAGTGCCGTTCAGTGGCTTAGAGGATATTCCATCTGCTCGAGAGATTGCTAGCTTGTTGCACATAGATGAAGATCTGATTAGAGCTAATCTGACTACCAAAGGCGGAATTCAAGGTTTTCCTTCCGAGTTCCTCATTGCCCAAGCCACTTTCTATGGAAAGGCCATGAGTGAGGATGCCTTTGAGGCTCTGTTTGTGCTACTCATCTATGGATTGGTGCTGTTTCCCAACTTCGACAAGTTCGTGGACATGAACGCCATTAGGATCTTTTCAGTCCTTAATCCAGTTCCGACCTTGTTGGGCGATGCATATGTCTCCTTGCATCTGAGGAATATGAAGAATGGAGGAGTCATTGTCTGCTGTTTACCCCTGCTGTACAAGTGGTTTATTTCGCACTTGCCTCAGACAATTGCTTTCAAGGAGAACAAGGGATGTCTACGGTGGTCCCAGAGACTCATGTCTCTCACCAATGATGATATCACCTGGTATGATCGCGTGTACGATACCGTCCAGATCATTGACTCTTGTGGTGAATTCCCTAATGTGCCTCTTCTTAGCACATGTGGTGGGATCAGCTACAATCCTATTCTTGCACGTCGTCAGCTTGGGTTCCCCCTAAAGGATAAACCTAATAGCATTTTGTTAGAAGGTGTGTTCTTTCAGGAGGGTAAAGATCCCCAAGGCCTGAAAGCCAGATTTGTCCGTGCTTGGCACAGTATTCACAAGAAGAGTAGGAATGAGTTGGGTCCAAAGAACTGCATTGCTTTGGAGCCATACACCTCTTGGATCAGACAGAGAGCTGCCACCTACTTGATGCCGTACGATCATCCAAGACCTACACCGTTGGATGTGGTTGGGCCTTCAACCCTCCCTACCCAACGTGTAGAGGAGTTGAGAGAAGAAGACCTTTCGCGTGCTTGGATCCGTGAAAGGGAGGAGTTGCTGCAGCAGCTCAAGGAGAAGGACGCTATGATTGAGTTTCTCGAGCACCGAGTGATCGACGATCCGAACGACACTTGGACTTCTCTGCTTCCTCAGTCATCCAAATTCTGGAAGAGGAGGTATGATCGACTTGCAAAGGAGAAAGCTGATATGGAGGCCGCCTATGAGAGAGAGATCAAGAAGTTGTGCACTTCTCGTCTTCCAGCATCCCGAGCTTCTAGGGATCCATAGGATGTCATTTACCTTTTCTCTTTGTAATGATTCAAAAATGCTGTATTTCTTTGTCTCAATATATTAAATGAAATATTTTCCATGAGCAATTGAAATGTTTAAATATTCAAAATATTGCAAATAATACCCTAAGGGTTCCTTGAAAACAAAGCATTTGCACAAGCATTTCATGCATCATTCTTGCATAAGCAGGTACCCTTTGTTTCTGGTCTTCTGGTTCTAACCTTTGCTCTTCATTTATTTTGAAGACAAGCTGACTCACCGGTATTATACGCGGGTCAATTCAGCAAGGGTAATGGAGCAATTGGAACAAGAGAACCGAGAATTAAAGGAAGAGGTCGCCAGACTTGGCGCTTTGATGGAGCAACTCCTTGCTGCTCAGAACCAGCCTGCTCAACAGCCAGCAACTCCTGTTCAGAGGACGGTTATTTCAGAAGTAGCTACTTCAACGGTGCCAGTCAGTGCCCATCAGCCCAATGCCATGCCTCCCGGTTTTCCTTGGGGGATGCCTCCAGGCTTCATGCCTGATCTGCCAGCTCCTACATTTGCTCAAATGCCGGCATCTAGCCCGGTCCCTGTTCCCGCTCCTCCTGTCGTGCATACCATGCCTAGGGTAGACGACACCATCTATCACTCTGAGGCTTCTGAGGGCTCAGATGTTCATGAGAAGATGGATGCAATGAATGACCAATTCCTTGAGCTGAGAAAGGAATTGAGGACTCTCCGTGGTAAAGATCTCTTCGGCAAGTCTGCAGCCGAACTCTGCCTGGTTCCCGGTGTCAAGATACCGATCAAATTCAAGGTCCCAGACTTTGAAAAATACAAGGGGAACACCTGTCCACTAGCTCACCTGGTCATGTACGCCAGGAAGATGTCAACACAGACTGATAATGATCAACTCTTGATCCATTATTTCCAAGATAGTCTGTCTGGTGCCGCGCTCAGATGGTACATGAGCCTGGACAGTGCCAACATCCGATCTTTCAATGACCTTGTCGAAGCTTTCGTCAAGCAATATAAGTACAACGTCGATATGGCGCCTGACCGAGATCAACTCAGGTCCATGTCACAGAAAGATAAGGAATCGTTCAAGGAGTACGCCCAGAGATGGCGAGAGCTGGCAGCTCAAATAACTCCACCGCTGGAAGAGAAAGAAATGACCAAGATTTTTCTGAAGACTCTTGGCTCATTCTATTATGAGCGGATGGTAGCAAGCGCTCCCTCTGATTTCACCGAGATGGTGAACATGGGGATGCGTCTTGAAGAAGGCGTCCGCGAGGGAAGGTTAGCGAAAGATGATGGTTCTTCCTCTAAACGATATGGGGCGTTTAAGAGGAAAGAAGGGGAAGCACACGCCGTGCAGTCTCAGCCAAAACATAGAAGACCCTCTGTTCAGAGGAAGCCTGCACGACATACCAGTCATCAGCACCAGGTGGCTCACGTAGCGCCTGTTTTCAAGGACAATACTCCTCAACGTCAGCAATATCAACCTCAACAGTATCAGCATCAGCAGCAATATCAACAACTGCAGTACCAACAACAACAATCTCGTCCACAGCAACAGGCTTACCAGCCTCGTGGGAGTACGAGTAATCAAGCAAACATGGGTTATGAAAGGAAGAAGATCAGTTTTGATCCGATTCCTATGTCGTATGCGGAGTTATATCCCTCTCTAATAGAGCGGAAGTTGGTTTCTCCGAGAGATCCTCCGGCTATACCGGTCAACCCTCAGTGGTGGTATAAGCCTGATCTGCACTGTGTCTATCACTCTGGTGCTCCGGGCCATGACATTGAAAATTGCCTCCAGCTGAAGACTAAGGTTCAAGACCTTATGAGAAGTGGAATCCTGAGTTTTGAGGACTCGAGCCCGAACGTCACCAAGAACCCATTGCCGCCGCATGGGAAATCTGTGAATATGATTCAGGAGTGCCTTGGGAAATACAAGGTTAAGTACGTCAGCCACATCAGGCAGTCGTTGGTTGATTTACATAAGATGCTGTGTCAGTACAGCTATTTGGAGCATAACCACGACAAGTGCCGCGTCTGCTCAATTAACCGCTTGGGTTGCGACCAGGTCCGCAGAGAGCTTCAGAAGATGTTGAATGAGGGTACCATTGAGATTCTGCAGAATCGCAATGTTGATGAAGTCGAACCTGAAGTGAATGTCATCTCACCAGTGTTCAAGCTGCCAGAACCCGTTGTTATTCGTTACAATAGCAACAAACCGAAGGCTTCCCCTTCTTTGGTCATTAAACCGGCAGGCCCTGTGCCTTATACATCTGATCGAGCTGTGCCATTCCGGTACAATCCTGTTGCTGTCCAGGATGGGATCGAGGTGCCTTTGCCTTCAACTTCCGTAACCACTGTTGCTGATGTCAGTGGGTTGACCCGAAGCGGTCGTGTATTTTCTGCGCCTCCAAAGGCTGCTGCTTCTGACACTGTTGAGCGTCCGGTTGGGACCGCTGTGAATATCCAGAATCCGACACTTGATGTTGCCAAACCCTCCTCATCCGTACAAAAGACTCCTGTTTCTTCAGTTGGCCCAAGTGGCATTGTTGATGAAGAATCTGATGAGATGTTGAGGCTCATCAGAAAGAGTGAGTACAACATTGTAGACCAGCTTCTACACACGCCCTCCAAGATTTCTATTCTTTCTCTATTGCTGAATTCAGAACCCCATAGGGAGTCTCTGCAGAAAGTCTTGGACCTGGCATACGTTGATCACGACGTCACCCTGGAACAATTTGATAGTATTGTTGCAAACATTACCGCTTGCAACACCTTGAGCTTTTGTGACGCTGATCTCCCTGAGGAGGGAAGAGACCACAACATGGCTTTACACATATCCATGAATTGCAAATCTGATGCAATGTCCAATGTGTTGGTGGACACTGGGTCGTCTCTTAATGTATTGCCAAAATCCACACTCTCTCGATTGTCATATCAAGGTCCTCCTATGAGGCAGAGTGGGGTTGTTGTGAAAGCATTTGATGGGTCGCGCAAGACCGTGATTGGGGAAGTTGATCTCCCAATCAAGATAGGACCAAGTGATTTCCAGGTTACCTTCCAGGTAATGGATATCCACCCATCATATAGCTGTCTCTTAGGCAGACCGTGGATTCACGAGGCTGGCGCCGTGACATCCACCCTACACCAGAAGCTAAAGTTTGTCAAAAACAAGAAATTGGTTGTAGTAGGGGGAGAAAAGGCTCTCCTGGTTAGCCATCTGTCTTCTTTCTCGTACATTGACGCAGAGGATGAAGTTGGAACTCAGTTTCAAGCTTTATCTATTGATGAACCAATCGAGAAGAAGTCTCCTTCATTCACTTCCTACCGAGATGCAAAGCTGGCCATTGAATGTGGTGCAGTTGCTGGATTAGGGAAAGTGCTTGAACTCGAAGATAATCGATCCCGGGCTGGCATTGGCTATGGTTCTGGGGCATGTAATGAGCAAGGTTTGTTCACAAGTGGAGGATTCATTCACGCCGATCAACCTGAAGAGGAGGAAGCTGCTGCTATCTTGGAAGAGAATGCAGAAGACCTGAACAATTTCATCATACCTGGTGGTGTCTGCCACAATTGGGTCGCTGTGGATGTTCCTACGGTCATTCATAAGTCAGCGTGATTTGTTCACTTTGTTTGAAACCCTTCTCCCATGCCAAAAGGAGAAGTGATGACTTTGTTGGCAGCATTTAATACAATGATGTTTTCATTCAATTAATGCATTGTTTAACATTTGTTTTTCCATTTGTTTTCACTTTTTGCTTTTGCATGAAATCAGTGATCACAAAAAACCCTGAAAAACAAAAACAACATTTTTCATCTGCATAAATGATTTGCTTGTTTAAAATTCAAAAGCTTTTCATTATCCAGAATCATTATGCAGGGATTTCTAAACCCATTGAACATAATGATCCAACGCCATCTCCCAATCTTGAATTCTTTGTATTTGAGGCAGAGGAAGATGATGTTGAAGGGGATTCCTGATGAGATTACCCGTCTCCTTGAGCACACAAAGAAGCTCATTCAGCTGTATCATGAGAATCAGCAAAGCAGTCAAACTGGGGCATTACAAATGCATTGCAAAAAAAAAAAAAAAAAAAAAAAAAAAAAAAAAGAGGAGGGTGAAAAAATAAGAAAAATCAAAAATCAGGAAATTTTTTTCAACATTTTTCCAAAAGAAAAAGAAAAATTATACCCTCAAGTCCCTAGTTGACTAATGCTGAATGGATTCAGAGTCGTTACGACCAACTGAATTTGATTGAAGAGAAGCGTTTAACTGCCATGTGCCATGGTCAGTTATATCAACAGAGAATGAAGAAAGCATTCGATAAGAAGGTCAAACCTCGTGTGTTCCGAGAAGGTGACCTTGTGCTCAAGAAAGTTTTGTCTTTCGCGCCCGATTCCAGGGGCAAGTGGACTCCAAACTACGAGGGTCCATATGTTGTTAAGAGAGCCTTTTCAGGCGGTGCTTTGATGCTTACAACAATGGATGGGGAGGATTTCACTCGTCCTGTGAATTCAGATGCAGTTAAGAGATACTTTGCCTAAAAAAAAAAGAAGTATATGCAAATGAAAAACAGAATAGCTCGCTAAGTTGAAAACCCGAAAGGGCGGCTTAGGCAAAAATGAGCGTCTCGGTGGAGAACCCGCAAGGGTAATCCAGGCAAAAATTAGAGACTTGAAAAAAGAATATATTTGCATCCCGCTAGATTGAGTACCTCATCCTGGGGCAATCTAGGCAAAAATTAGGGATTTGGCAAGTGACTGCATCCTGACAAGACTTTCTGGTTTACCAGTCGTCATTTCGTCAGAAGATTCTCGATTCGTCGTCAACTGAAGCTTCGGATACATCGAGATTCAAATTGGTAGAGAAAGGATCATTATGTTCAATGTAGCCCTCTTCCCATATATATTACTGATTTCAAATTTGTACAGATCTATGGAGTCTTGCCATTTGCAGGCTACCATTCCATCAAGTCAATTTGAGCTTTTTATCCAATTATTTGCACTCTTATTTGTTTCAATTCAACAAATGTTTTGCATGTTTTAAATTGATAAAATATCATTGTTTTAAACAAAGCAAAATTTTCAAAATTTGTTGTTTTAAACGAAGTGAACATTCACATGATTGAAAGGATACTCAAGAATATCTCAGTGCTCTCCCGAGGGTGGTATGATTTCCAACAGGTAAGACATTTGTTCATATTCCTGGTTTGGTTGTATCTTCTTTCTTCAAATCTTTGTTGGGGTTGTTCCTCAAACAGAGTTATTGTTGGGGTTGTTCCCCAGTATAGTCGCAAGCAGAGTGTTGTTGAAGACTTCGTTTTCTCCAGCAGCAATCTTCCCCAGCATGGGTGTTTTTCTTGTAGAAGTTTCGGCGGTTGAAGATTTGTCATCCTGGTGCCCCGTCACTTTCTCCAGTGGGACGACATTCCCAGACTTTATTTGTCTCCTCAGCACAGTCATGAGTAGAGCTGTTATTAATATCCCTATCAGAATCGCGAGCAGAGCTGTTGTCACTCTTCCCAGTGCAGTTGCCGGCGGAGTTGTCTATTTTCCTCAGCACGATCACTTTCTTTTTTTGAAGATTTGGTGAGTCAGCGGTTTGATACCCGGTACTTTACCTTTTCCCCGGCGAAGTCGTCTGCGGAATTGTTGCTATCTCTCCATCAGAGTTTTTCTCTTTAGCAGAGCAGGATTTATTTTCCTATTCAGTGGTTGTTTGGGTTGACATCCCAGTATTTTCATCCATCTTTTCCTCAACTTAGTCTGCGGAATGGTTGTTGTGGCAGTTTTGCCTGTTGATTACTCCTTCAATCCCCAGTATGGTTGGATGATGGCTCTAGCATCCTGAGAACGGATTGATTTCCTGACTGTTTGTGATCCTCAGTAGAGTGGCTTGTATTGCAGAATCTACTTGTTGTGATCAAGATTGCTATATGTATTCTCCCCAAGTGGATTGGTTCATTGCAGAATCTACTTGTTTGATCTGTCCTCCCTCAGTAGTTTGTTCCCTAAGAGAGTAGCCGACAGTTTTCCCCAATAGAGTTGCCTATGCAGTTAGATTCTATTTGGATGATATCATTCTCCCTCAGTGGGTTGTTCCCCAGAGGAGTTATGTGGAGTTGCTTCTACAGCAGTTCGTGCTTGTGCTTATGCACCTTTTGTTTCTCAGTTGACACTGGGATCCCCTGCAGATATCTTGGATTTTCTCTTATCCCCTACAGATTTGTCTTGGTGGCTGCTTTGCCCGTTGTGACTTTCTGTACCCTGATTGGTTTGTCTCCTGATATCTCTGATCCTCTGCTTCTTCAGCAGTGCTCGCAGATCTTTGCTTTACAGCATATAGATCTCTGCAGATTGGCTCTCCAGCTGGTTGTTCCCCTGGAAGTATAATACCGGACGTTTGGTTCCTGGACCTGTTGTGTTAGAATTGTCTGTTTTGTCAGCATTCATCAAACATAAATTACGCATATTCATGCATATTCATAAACATTCAGATATTCATGTTGCATTTCTCGCCATGTATCCTTTGTTTGTCGTGTTCCCTGCTATGGTGATATAGATCTCTTTATAGATCTCCCCAAGCAGATGTCGGGTGTTATAAATCTCTCCATATAGAGTCAACCCCATAAGCAGAAAATGTTGTCTTTCCTTCTGCAGTTCCCATGACTTTATGGGTCCATATGTTGTTACGACCGTCACAGGCCCATGACGAACGTCACGCGGCCAAAATAACAGAAACACCTAGAATTCTGGATCTGTGAATGTGACGACCGTCACAAAGCATGTGACGACCGTCACGTCCAACTTGTTACAATCGTCACAAGTCCATGAGGATCGTCACGCGGCCAAAAAACCAGCGCTTTGAAACAGTCAACAGACGTGTTCCAACAAGCCCTCAATGCATAACTCTTTGACGGCACAACCCTTGCGCCGTCACTAACCCTAATGCACCAATTTCAGACCCTCAAACACACCTCGATTGTTGATTTAGTATGATTGACCAACAGGTCATTGCTTCACCATACTAATGTCGGATTCCGAAGCAAATGACCATTGATCGCTCAAAGGAAAACAACCATTTAGTGTTTGAATGAACGAAACATAAATAGTATGTCATATATACCGTACTTTGCATTAGGATTCCTTATATCATATATAAGTTGATCGGTCTCAATTGCGTAACCTATGGACGATCGATGTATCGGTGCTTCACCATACTAATGTCGGTTCCGAAGCATAGTCAACATCAATCATCCAAATCGTACACGCATGATGCCAAATTTAATTACTCGTTTATTCTTTGATTTATTCTGTCTTTTATTCATATTAATACAGAAAATAAACAGCTATCCGATGCATGGTTTCGTAAGTGGCTCTGATACCACTGAAGGAGAACGGCGATCCAAAATGCAGCGGAAATTAAAATTTTCTCCTTTAGTGATCCTTACGAATGGGCATGATCAGTGATAGAATATTTACCTCTTGTGACGATTGAAACCTTTGATGTAGATCTACGGAGCGATCACGAACGTTGAACGATGACAACGCCTCTACTCAGTCCACACGAACGGATTCCTTCAATCTCAGTGCTAGCTGCTATGAATGAAGACTTTGAGTGAGAGAGAGAGAGAAAGAGAAAACGAAAATGCAACCGTAAACAATGCTTCTGCACAAGGGTTCTATTTATAGAACCACTTGTGTGGGCTTCAAGCTAAAAAGCCCACTTAAGTGTAAGTGGCCCATATTTTATAATATGCCAAAATCACTTAAGCGTTTGGTACCTTACCATATTTCGTATTCTACTTAAGTACACCGTACCTTACGATGTTCTACAATTCACTTAAGTGCACCGTACCTTACGGTGTTCCTTAGTCACTCTATCTCTCATTAATCCGTCCTCTGTGTGTGACCCTGTAGGTTTTCACGGCATTGGCAATTATATTAAATCACATATTTAACATATTAAACAGTGAGCGGTATCTAGCAACACATTACTGCTACCCAAGACACGAAAATGTCATGTGATCTGACAAATCCTTCTGTGATAATACTTATGTGCATAATTACCCTTTTACCCTTATGTCTATATTGAACACAATGCATAGACCGTGTCATCCTTGTCCAGTTCAATATTGGGCCCATAGACATTTATCCTGTTATGCAGGATGGGCAAATCCCATCTAGGTCACTCATGTCCCTCAGCATGCTTCGTGGAGTACCCATCAACTGTCTTTATGGTTATCGAGTTACGGACAATGTTTGATCAACAATAAAGCACTCGACTCTACATCTAAGGTCCATAGTGGTTTCAGGTCGAAGGGCGGTATACACCATTATCACCATGAGAATAACTTATGACACTTTGCATAACTTTCTATATAGTATTCTCATAGCGGGTCAATCCAATATAAATATTACTCTTAACATTCATACCTATGTTTAAGACTTGATAACTCCTTATCCATGATCCATGAGATGTGATCATCAGTCTATATACATAATAGTCTTAATGCTTTAATGTTATCCCACTTCACAATAAAGCTCGACTACATATACTTTAAGAATAGTGTCCTTATGTTTAATGTGATCTCATGATCAAGTCACACTTGATACATTAAACAGACTAGCTATTCTAGGGACTTTATTAAACAAACATAATAAAGAAAAAGCCTTTTATTATTAATAAATAATTCGATACAAGTACCAAAAGTATTGGCCTCTAGGGCTTACACCAACATTGGGATCATACCTTGGCATCCTCCTTAGCCCTCTTTCATTGGGTTTATTTTGGGAGAGATCACCAAGCATTATGTGAATGTATCATACTTGTATCTTATCATTTTACTAACCAAAATACCAAAAATATGTCTTTGCATTTGCCTAATTCTTTTGTAGGTAATGCATGATCACCATTGATCTATCAAGTTCACATCTAGGGTTTGAGACCCTCATGACAAAGAGCACAACTATGAATTGATCCAAGAATGTTTATGAGCATCATATATGAGTTCCATTGATTCCTACATGATATACTGATAAAGTGTTCTTCAAGAGTTTGGAAGTGATTTTCCTTGGAAACCCTAGTTTGACTGGGTATCTTAAGTAACTTCTCCAACAAGCTATCTCACCAATTGATCAAATTTTTCAAGGGACACTTCAAAATTCATCATCTTATGCATATATGATCTACATGAGCCAAGAAAGTCAAAAGAATTGAAGGTTAGCAAGTTGGTTAATGGTGGTTGGCCAGATGAATTCATCTGATCAAAATTGGGTCTCCCTAGACCCTATCTCCTACAATTTTCACCATATGACAATTACTCCAAGAGAAAAGTTACTCTAATGACATTCCAAACAACATTCATGTTGACACCTAGAGCTAGTTTTTCTTGGAAAATCATCTTTTATGGTGAAACATTATAGGTCATTTTGTCTAAACCCTAATTTGAAAGTCAACTCCCTGTAGCGGTAAATTCATGATCATCAAGCTATTGATAAGCTAGAGATCAAATAACAAGAGTCACCACCGTGCTTTTATTGTTTCCAATGGAAAAGGGAAAAAGTACGAACAAAACCCAAAAGTAAGAAGTTTTCAAATCAAAACTAATAAATTGTCAGAGATTACAGGTAAGGGGGTTGGTTACACAGAGGGAAGGTGTTAACACCTAAAGTGTTCTAGGTACTCCTAGGGAGCCCTTTTTGTATGCATATGTACTTGGTATAAAGTGATGTTTACAAACAAATAGAATGGGGGGATGAGAAAAGAATTCATTAATTATATTTTTGTGTTTGACAAGACCTTCGGTCTTGTGCCTACGTACCAACACAAAAATGAGGGATCAAAACCTCGTAGTTCGTGATACAAATTTCAAAGTGGATGCATTACTTTTAATAAAATTTAAGTTTGAAAGGCACAAAGGCCTAAAATGGTTTGAATGAGTTAGTTATTTTTTGGATTTTTGATAGTTTAGGTCAAGTATAGTTAAGTTTATTTACAAGTTTGATTTAAGAAAAAAAGTTTGAAAATGCAATGGAATAAGGCCAAAGTTTCTATCTTTTTGCAAAGTAGTCAAAGTTTAGAACAAACGATAGTTCACACAAAGAAGATTTTGAAAAAATGAAGGGAGAGATTTTGAAATTAAAGAAATGGGGAGAAGATTAAGAGACTACCCTATGTACAAAATTTAAAAGTTTAGAGTTGAAAAGATCTGACCAAGTGGGTAGCAATCCAATAGACAAGAATGTCAAAAGAAACCCAGAATTCCCTTAGCCTTTTAGAATCAAACAACACAATGCACAATTATATTATCTTGAAGAGAAAGGCATCAAATAAATATAGCCACATCCAAGCTTATCCATTCCATAATCTTCTCCAAAATAGCCCATGTAACAGATGAATTCCACAAGTCACAGGTTCCAAATAACAGCTTCACAATGATCATGTTGCAGATGAACTCAAAAGGATCTTGAATGATGTATCGGATAAACTTTCAAATTTCAAGCACTTGGTTCTTCAACAAGTTGGCATTGGCCAAGTCCTTTAGCATAGGAAGGTTGCCTAGATTCTAAGTCTATTTGTCCAAGATCAAGCCAACAGTCCACTCAAAAGTTTTTTAGGGTTTTTCTTGTTATTGTGTACATTAATGGTTAAAGACCAGACAAACAAACAAAGTATACACAAATAAAATATATCACACCATACGGTCCAAATGGATAAAGTGAAAATTGCATTAACATAAACAATTAGAATTATATGAACAATGGCAAATGTATAGGAGCTAAAATTAAATGGCATTAAAGTAAAGGGCTTGCAATTAAAAGTTAGTAGTTAATAGATTAGAAGTTAGTATTGATTTGTTTTTTCTTTTTAATTGAAGTCATTCTTTGGAGAACACTCAATCCCACTTATCACAAGCATGGATCCTTGAACCAAGACATCTTCCAAAGGAAGGAAAAAAGGCCAAGTTTCCACACAATACCATGAAAGAGGGGAGACTTACAATCTCACTAACTAGAATGCTTATGCCTTTTATGTCACAAATTTAGCGCTATGTTAAGCAATCATAATTGGACTTATATAGAAGTCACAACTATTTGAGACCGGGCAATAAAATTTTGGTGTTAATGCATGTTAGAGACATAGTATAGTAGACTATGCTCATGAAACATACCACACACAAAAAGAATATGCAAAAGGGGTGACCTAATCTCATCCATACTCATGTCAAATTTTCAATCAACTAGCCTTAGGATTTTGAGATATCATAGGGCAAATGGAATGAATGAATGAAGAAAGGGAATAAGATGAAGTGGGAGGGAAATGGATCAAAACACAAATTGGTCAAAGGAGGACTTTTACCAAATTAATATCATCCATTCATTTTGGGAGATGGAATGTACATTCCATCAATCCCCTAAATCCAATGATATTAATTTGACAAAGTCAAATCAACCTTGACCAAGGCCCAACAACAAGAGTCAAACATAAACAAGTCATCACAATTGGTCAACAAATTTATTTGGCATTTATTCAAATTAAAAATACTAAAATAGTGCATTTAAATTAAATATGGTTGTCCAATTCCTAAAATCTCATCAAAACACCAAAGAAATGGCCATGAGATTTATCATAGGTCAAACAAGGTCAAAGGACCTTGGAGAAAAAATTTCACAATTTTTGGACATTTAAAAATATTTTAAAACAATTAAAAACAAATGCAGAATCAATTAATTCATGAAAAATATTAATAATGATCCAAAAAATAATTTTAATTCAGAATATGAAAGAGGAAAATATTTGAAATTTTTTGGTGAAAGTCCCATATTTTTTGGATCAATATTAAATTTAATATGAATTATTGAAAATAAAGCAATTAAAATTAAAATTAAAATATCAGAAAAAACGTGGACCACTTGATCTCCCTCATTAATTGAGGTGGCAGATCAAGTGGATCAAAACACGCGTTCCACCGTGCACTTAAGTCAGCGCGCCACACAGTTGATATTCAAAAGGAACGCTCAGGATTAGATCATTTTAAAAGGATCATATGGCCCAAAACCATCCAGCATACCACCGACGGCCAAGGACCGACTGTCTTCTCCGGCGAACCTCGCCGGACTGGTTCAGTCATAACCATCACCAAAATTAAAAACAAGGACATGATTTCAAAGTAAAAATGGCACTGAGTTCAAA